>NW_015558671.1:167303-184198 GCF_001515605.1 Sinocyclocheilus anshuiensis | reverse complement strand
GTGTGTGTGTGTGTGTGTGTGTGTGTGTGTGTGTGTGTGCGTGCGTGCGTGCGCGTGTGTGTGTACTTATAAAAGTCAGTGGGGTATAAAACAACACTGGTCTTTAAAATACATTTTGCACGTCAAACGGGTTTGGCACAACATGAGGATGAAATTTCTATTCGTTGATGTATGTGGAATTAAAGCATTTGATAGATGAAGTGCTGATACTTTGTATTCTTGTGGTGCCATTTGTTTTTTGTTTTCTATGGATTGTCCCTGAATAAATGTTGAACATGATCTGTGCTTTGAAAGAACTGGCAAAACTGCATTGAATGTATTAAATTCAAAATGTGCTTCATTATGGTTTTTAAGGGCCATATGTAGGGTATGAAAATAAGGAATAAACCAGCACCACTCCGGGAGGTTTGTGGGGCCTCTTAGAAATCTGAACTGGTAGTTTATTGTAAGGGAACACTAGCGGGGTTCCAGTGACCCGCTCCCCCAGTAAAAACTGGAGAACTAGTCATTTAACATGGTGAAGGGAAAGAAGTTATTTGCTGCAGATTTCAGTTTTGGACTTTTGTAAAAACTAGAGATCCATGCAAACGCAGCTATTAAGGTGTATGCACGGCAGATTTCTCCATGTTATTTTAGAACACCTGGGTCCCCTGAGAGCCCATGGAGATTTGTGGAGCGTTGCTGCTGGAATTTTTTTTCAAGCTGTAATTGCACTTGCTTTATCCTTGGGAGAACTTAAACACAAACAATATGTGTGATTGGCACCTGAAGGTGACCTGAGATGTTTTTCTGTTCAAAGAAACTAAAGAAAATTATAAAAATATAGACTTTTCCACAAAATTATGAGGACAGCTGAAGGAACAATATATGTTAGACATCTGGACTTAGCCAAGTGTATCTTTATATTTCCTTGTGGCAGCAAATATGGTTTTGATGATAGTCCACAAAATGTGACAGTTTTAAAATATTTGCTGTTGCATTGTAACACCTGGGAGGAATGATTCTGTTGTACTCACTAACTTTTTGCTTTTAATTGCACATAAATGTTTTCTCAGCTCAAGGGATAGTTCACTCAGAAATTAAATATTATCATCATTTACTCACCTTTAGGTTGGTTCTAACTGTATGACTTTCTTTCTTTTGTGGAACACAAAAAGTAAAAATTTTAACATTAAGCCGGTTGTTCTTTTCCACACATTTGATGAATGGTACATAAAGCTTTACAGGCTTAAAAAATAAAAGAAAAAACACATGTATCATAAAAATACTATAAAAGTGGTAAAATAAGACGTTTGCTACATTCCAGGTCTTCTGTAGCCATATGATAGATATATAAGCAAGATTTATTATTAATAATAGGATGTGATCAGATCTGTGTAAGTGCTTGAGAACTGGATCACTCTGATTTTTTAACAAATTGTTTATTGAATAATTTGTTAATGAATCAAACATCACTAATTCTTTGATGGACCCGCCAAAGAGAACCAGGATGGTTGTAGATGTTGTATTTTAGTGAATGACAAACAAAATTTATTGAATGGCTTCAGAAAACTTGGCATATAGAGCACACAAGTTATAGTATATAGACCACTTATATGATACATGAATGGTGCTTTTTTAAAGAAATTTTTTTAAGCTTTTTCATTTTGGGGTGAACTATTCATTTTAAGCATATGTAAATCTTAGATCCCTGGAAGAACAAAGCGATTTCTTAGAAGCATCAGCCTTGGCATTTGGTTTAAAAATGTCATGTACATTTATATTTGAAGTCAAACTTCAAGTACATTTAAAATGTCATCTACTTCGAAAATCACATTACCCTAGACCTCTTCTGGCATTGATCTAATGGCACAGGCTTTTCATGGAAGCTGTCTCAATCCACAATCCTTTAAAAATCACAGCGTTATCTGTTACCATCAGATCTCGACATGGAAAACTGAAGTTGTTTGTTCAAAGCCTCAAAGCAATGAGCTTCACTCTTGATCCCTGATTTACTATGGCTTGAGGACAGTGTTCAATAACAAACAGAACGCTCCTCTGCCCTCAGGTTAGCGCCGAGTGTCCTTATGTTTGCTGCTGTGAGTGTCAAAAAGAGCTCTGTTGGGTGAGGTGTCTAAGGTCCAACTCAGGGTGAGAGGCCACATGCTGGGTCTCCTATCATGCTCACCCCGCCAGCCCAATGACCTGTGAACACAGAGCTGTCTGCTGGGACTGCTCATACAGAGTTATTTTTGTTATTAAACCACTGAAGCAGAACAAATGGGGAAAAATACACAGTTGTCCAGATATGAGATGCAAACAAAGAAATCTAGTTAGACACGTTTAATACTTATGCATTTTATAACTATACTGTATTGTGGTGTCCCATAGTTACGTGTTTGAAAAATAACTTCACTCATAAGAGAATGAGAAAAATGCAGAAAGAATATGGCTGATTCAAATAATCTAATCATAGTTTGAAGGACACTTTATAAAGGAAGGTCATCTGTCTTCACATATTCCTGTCTGAATAGTTGAAGCCGTTGCAGTTAATTGCTCTAAGTTTCAAAGGTGAATAAAGCAATCTAACTCTCATGTAATGTTATAGTTTTTACTTTTAGCAGAATGTATCTGTCTAAGACAAACCTAGTTTTGTACGGTTGGTTTCTCATATAGGCTACACAATATTCAAAGCATCTTCATAGTCAGGGTGCGAACTACGGGGGAGCTAGGGGGAGCTCGGCTCCCCTTAATAAGACATGGGCTCCCCTGAAAACGTGATTTGTGAAATTTTGGGGGGTCTCAAAAAATATTGACAATGTGTTATTTTGACGTGCAGTTTTGTGTAATGTGATCATCGTGGATTATTATGTGTAAAATTGCAAAAATATCATTCATTCATGCATGACGGCGATTTAAACCTAATTCCCCCCCCCCCCCCCCGTTATAAAAAAAAACAAGTGGGCTCCCCCAAAGTTCACGGTATAGTTCGAACACTGTTCATAGTACAGGCTTTGTTCTTTAAAGGGATATTTCACCCTGGAAGTGAAAATTCTTGCATGATTTTCTTTCTTATGTTGAACACAAAAGGAGATATTCTGAAAAATAGTTTTAAATTAAATAAGTAAATGGAGTCCAGTGCTGTTTTGGACTCCATTGACTTTCATTGTATGGACCAAAGCCAATGAAACATTCTTTACAATATCTTCTTTTGTGTTTCACAGGAGAAAGAAAGTCATAAAGGTTTGAAACAACATGAGGGTAAATGAATTAATTGACAGAATTTTCATTTCCTTAAGGTTGACCCATATAAATGATAAATCCCAATTAATTACTTCCTATCGACTAATTGAATAACTAAATGTCTGAACTGTCCTTCTGTCCATCATTACAGTACATCATTGTTTCACATTTTGTAATGAGGAATGCAGTCAGAGGTTATTGTTGAACACATTTCAAACATAGTCAAACATTAAAGCAGGTTTCAGGAAGAATATGCATAACATTTGTAGTATGCTGTTATGTGCTGCATATGCACTAATGTAAGTGCATGGATGTGTGAAAGCGTATGGATGTGTCTGTGTGAGTGAGTGAGTGAGTGAGTGAGTGAGAGAGAGTTTGTTCCGAGGAGTTGACAAAACCGGCTGACGTGCTGAGGTGTGACTTGTCCTCTATTTAGCACCCTGCAGGATTACTCACACAAGGGATGTGGATATGCAGATGACAGAAAGAAGTGATAAGAAGCAGAGAGAAAGAGAGAGCGGGAGAGAGAGTGAAGGACAGGATCTTGTAGAAGACAGACATCGTTTGGAAGTGGGATGAAGTAGTGGCTTTGCCAGGGAATGCTATTTCGGAGGTCTTGTGAAAGCAGATACATAAATGGCAGTCTATCACAGTGAGAATATGACATTTTAAAGTCAGTCTAGATAACACAGAGGTGCATATACCTTACTGAGAAGAGCATATTTGTAGATATCACTACGTAGGCTTCTGCAATATTTCATACTTAAATATATAGCTCTGTTCCAAAACTTAAAGTGAACTGCCTCCTAAACATGAAACCTTTTAAAAAAGAATAGTTCACCCATCACATAAATAAACTCACAATTGATTTCAATGAAGTTTGTCATTAACAATGGTGCACAGTACTATAAAACTATAAAAGTACGTAACATAGACTTGTATTTAGTAATATAATATATTTTATGGATTTATTCAGTAAACAATAATAATATGTTTTGAATCACAATGACATTATAATCAGTAAATTTCAGTATGGAATGAAATATTATATAATATTATTCATTTACGTTCATAATTTAGAGTATTTGTATTCAACATCCCGATACCCCATAGAAGACAAGTGGTTTGGAAGATGAATGGATGTATTGAACATTTCTCTTTTCATCTTGGATTTTTTTTCTTTTTTTTCACGCTGAACTTGTCTCAATGCATTCTGGAATCGCATATGTGATGCTGCATTAGAGTTTGGTCATAAAGTATTTTAAGACGGCATAATTAAATTATCTTTTTTTTTTTAACTACTTTGCGTCACAGAAACTCGTCTATGATTGGGAGGGTCAGAGAGCCCTCAAATTTCATCAAAAATATCTTAAATTGTGTTCCGAAGATAAGCGAAAGTCTTACGGGTTTCGAACAACACGAGCGTGAGTAATTAATGACAGAATTTTCATTTTTAGGTGAACTAACCCTTTAAGGGAGCAGGCGTTTGGCTGAGACAGGTGCAGAAAGACAGATACAAATGAGGGGTGTGTACAGGCTACACACACACTTTGCAGAGGCTGACACTGTATGTAATACTGAGTTGGCTGTGCGGTGCTGACAGAAGACACTTCCAGACTGATCTGGGATCTGCTCCTCTGTCTCTCTCATACTGGGTATTGTATACCTTTTAGAAGAATGGAGCTGGTCTAAGATCAGAATAAGAATGACATCCATCAGGAGCATTCCCAGCAGCTCTCCATAGAGATAGCTGCCATAACCTCAACTCAGCTCATCTGCCCAGTAAAATACCCCTTATCCTGCTCTTTGTTCCTTCCCCGCCCTCTCATTCATCTAAGCAGAGATGCCTGGCAGAAAAGAGACAAAGAGCCAGTGAGAGTGAAGACGATCCACAGTTCAGACCGATCACAAAGCCCGAGTCTTAAAAGAGACTATCCAGGATATCTCTTGTCATGCTTGCAGTGCAAAAAGCCCCACATCGCTCTTTCAATCCATTCAGCTGCTAGCTATCTTCACTACGGCAAAAACATATTCTCAGAAATATATAAAAAAGAGACTCTTAATAGAGTATTAGACTGTTAGGTTAGGGTAGAGTTAGTGGAATAATAATAATTTTACATGTATTTTTTATATTATTTATTTATATATTTATTTTCAAAATATATTAAAAATACATTTTATATTTGCACAAAATGTATTTAAGAGATGTAAATGTATTTTTGTTCCACTTGATGTGAATTTTGTAATGTATTTTGGCATTTGGTGGTTTAAATGAGATTTTCATATTTTCAAATTTGAAAAATATAATTCCTTAACCCTCATGGCCGACATATACACAAATGTATATATGCATATGCCATATAAGATTAAGTTGAAAAAAATCACTATGCTTAAAAAAGTCAATTATAGACTCCTTTTTAGACAGTTATCAACTACAGATGAAAGAGTTTCCTAAACTACAGGATTTGTAGTCCTTTGCTTGTGAAAAGACAACTTTGTAAAGCGTTGCTGGGTGTACCAAAGCTTAGTCTTGTCTGTGGCATGCAGTCAACATGTGTTATTGCACTCCTAGCTTGTTGAACTGGAGACATAAACCTCTAGGACACCTTAATCTCTGCAGAAATACACCCTGACACACAGTTTTGCGCCTCTACCTGCTTCATATGAATAAATCATCTGTCCAAACTGGCGGTCTGTCTATGTACTCAGCACTGGCAGCGGTGCTTCATTCCCAGCACTGCCGGAGATATGGCTTTATACTCTGCGGGCCTGGATAGACGCTCATATTGAGCTCAATATTTCCTGAGTCGATAGGGTGAAGAGAAAGACTGCACATTTGTGATAAAAGTGCCACAACATGCCTTAACTGATGTATTACCCCATTTATTTGGTGAAGGGAAGGAGAGGCAGGGGACATTGGATAAGAGTGTTGTCTTTTGTCACAACTGGTGAAAGTCAGAGGACGTACACAATTTTTCCTCAGAGTTGTACGTGATGGTGGGTTGGGGATTACGTGGTATCTGTGGGACATTGTACAATGTCATCAGAGCTGTTTGCGGAAAGGCAGATGGAGGAGGACAGAGGGAGGGATGGGGTGTCTTGAAAGAAAAGAAGGGGAGATTAAGAGAGGAGTGAAATATCAGACATTCAGGGAGAGTTGGACATCAATCACCAAAGCCTGTCAGAGAAGAGGTCTGAATCAGATTCATTAGTCTTAACGTGTGTCTCTCCCCTCTGCTTCTTGTAAATTTGTGTTGCATGAGACGTTTAAAGAGGCACATATTAATGACGTACCGAATACTAGAGCAAGAGTTTCTCAGTAGGGGAGTAGAAGAGAGGCATTATAAACCTTATCAGCCTAACTCATGAATATTAATTAGATGACATCATGCTCACCCAGTAAGTTCTAACTGATTTTCTGAAAGGCAGGTAAGTGGGCACTAATTGTAGCTTTACTCTTAGAATGTGACAATTATTTCCAAAAAGGAGAACAGGGAGACAGATACTGAAATTTGACATGTTACTACAGCCCTGATTATTGCATACTCTTAAAATATGCATGATATGACATAATTGATTAATCTGTTGCTCTGACATTCCAGTAATGTTCAGTTTGAGCTCATGCACTCATTAAAATTCATATTTGACCTACCTCATATTTGACCCCTGTCCGCTGTAAACATGTAGCTATTTCAGCTCTGGACAGTTTTAGAATCATTTTAAATACTAGGTAAAACTTTTCTGTATTAAATACAGCTGATATACCAATCCATCTCTGTGGTCCTCTCATCTATTGATACTATAGGTTTTCTTAAATAAGAACTGCACATGGCCAGTGTGCAGTGTCATTAGATTTTTAAAGCAATGGTTAATAGATTTTAGATTTTAAGTTTTTCACAAAATTGGAATGACTGTCATTCAAAGTTTCATGCAGCTTGTATTTTTTTATTTTATTAAATAGTTTACTGTATCATGTTTTCAGCGACAAATAAGAGTGTACAGTCTAGTATTAGCTTCTGTTTAACATATTTTCCCATCAGTTTTCCATAAAATCAGAGCAGAAAATATACAAAATTCTGTATATTCTGTATGGGTCTGCATGTAAGTAGTAAAGAAGTATAGTCTCGAAAATATTGTGTCTTCCTTATATGAATTATTTTGAGACAGTCATAGTTAATTATTTGTGAGTATGTATGTATATAAGCATCAAACCTGCATTATACAGAACATGAATATTCATTAACAAGCCTGCAAACTTTGCTGGTATTTGCATACATGTTAATGATGTATGAGTGTTTGTGCTGCCTGTGTCTCAGGAGCTATGGGAACCGAGCATTCGTCCATCTCTTATTCACTCTATAGAATCCTCTTTGAGCACTGATATCTCTGTCAACCCCCAACCCAATGCTTTCACTGGGCTCACAATGTCGTGAGCTGCTCTGAAGGATATGGCTTATTTGTTTTTCTATAATTTGGTCAGTGCTGTTGGTGTTAAAGGAATGTGTAGGTATTTCCATTTCCCTGCTGAATAAAAAAAAAAACACCATGTCTTTGTAAAAACATACAGAACCGAAGAAGAATGAAAGATTCTGCTCTCTAAATTACCCTGAACGATAGTAAATGTTCTTTGAGGCTGCGCCTCATTCTTTTCCATCTTATCATCAAAACGGATAAAAAGACCTTCAGTGTGTGTGGTAAAAACAATAGATAATGCAGTGTAGTGTGATCTTACATGGTATTTGTAGTGCGGTTTCTCAGAGCGCATGTTAATCTTTCATTTTTATGGATCTTCACATACCTCACTGCCAGTGAGATGCTCATCTACTATTTGCTAACAAAAGCAGAAGCAAAGTCTGACACAATTTCCGTGGCTCCTGAGGTCTGAACCCCTCAGAGGTTGTCGGGTCACCGGGGTCACCGAAAAGCCTAATCTGCTGTCTTTGTCCTGAGAAATTTACAGGCTTTTTATGTACGTGCACAGCGATGGTGACCAGTGTGTGGTCCGAAACATCACTCTCTTTCACTATATCACCAAATCACATGTGTCTGCAACAATTCTTTCATCCCCTCTCTTGTTTTGGTCTCGGTATTTTGTAAAAAGCTACCCTTGAGGGCCGTAATGGCTGTTTTTCATTTCCCAAAGCCTAATGACCATAATTCACTGCATTGCCTATGCTGGATTAATGCATAAATGTGGAGGGTAGAAAATATCCTTTCACCTCTTCCTGTGCTGTTCTTTATTCATGCCAATCCCTATCTTTGCTTTATAAATTATGAATCATGCCCAATTATGACCGCAGGCCCATTTCACTGATGGCCATTTCACTGGTTCTCCTTCCACTTAATCTATGCTTTTTACACTCACACAGGCCATTAGTGTTTTAATTTCCCAGACCTGGTGGCTAAGTCTGGGTTGCAGCGCTCCAAGAGTAACTTCTACGAGCTGTCTAAATGACCTTCCCTCAGTTAACCCATCCCGCACAGGCTCCCTCCTGCATAATAGATAAAGCTAAGACTTGGGAGGAGAGGGAGGGCATGGGACACAAGCCAATATTACCTGTGAATTCATTTTTAATGAGGTAAACAGGTCTGTCCGGGTCATGAGTGTGACTGTGAGTTGTGAGTCCTGTCATATCATTGCTCCCTTCTCCTCTGACACTTTACCCAGCCGCAGGCAGGGCTTCTCCTCTCATAATTAGATCTCACTTGTGCTGATAGAAAGTGCCCTGCTAGCCGTCAAGTCCTCGCTCTTTCTGCGAATGGACTGCCACCAATTACGTGGGTAAATGAACTTAATGCGAGCTGTGCTCTCAGCAACCTTTTCTTTAATTTGTAGAGCCCGTACCTCTGGGTAGATTCGGTTATAGCCAGCAAATGTGGAGTAATGTGGAAAAATATGTACCGAGACACTCGTAAGAAAAACTATATGTTTAGAATTATATGAAAGTATAGTGCAACTCCCTGTTGCTTTGTGTTTAAGCAATGGTTGAAAAAGCTCTTTTAAAAGCTGTAAGCAACAGACCAGCATTGGGAGCTACATTTTTCTGATGTTTGGCAGTAGTTTCGTTGTTTTTAAACCAATACTGTTTTATTCTAGTAACAAGTTTCTCTTTCCAACAAGTAGCAAAGTAACAAGACCAAACTGTTTCTCATGGCATATTGTTTGCATATACAGGTTCACTGCCAAGTGAGCTGAGATAACCAAAAATGCTTCTCCCTGTTTAGTGTTGGAAAGTCAAAAAATAATAATTGTTAATCAGTTAGGATAGTTATGTCAGTACTTTTAAATGAACTGATAAAAATAAAATCAATGATTCAATTATTTGAGTCCCTTATTTTGGATCCTGAAATATTTTGTTAAATGCTGCCATTCATTTTTTAAGTGTCAATTAATTTGCTGAAGTTGGATGCTGATTATTCATTCAAACACTTTTTTTGTGTGTCAGAAAAACAGCTCTGATCAGATTGTAAATTAGATATGAATCAGATATGAATATATTTACACTCCAATAACTGACTTCTTAAAGCTAGTGTTGAAACATTTTTTGTTTTGCTGGTTGAAAGTTTCATTCCATCCTGATAGCAATCAATAATTAAAGGGGTTCAAATATAAAATATATATATATCTCCTGTGGAAGGCTCATAAAATGGACCGTAAAATGTTTGTCCAATTATTGCATCCAATGTTTAATGAGTCTGTCAACCTGTGTTTTTGCATACCTCTGCGCAGCCAATAGCGAGAGTTTGGGGCGTGGCTACTGTAGCTGAGCCAGAGAGTGTTTAGCTGGTGTGGAAAAAGAGACTTTACAGAAGTGCAAGCCAAAATTTGAAGACTTGAAGACAAAATACAAAGAGACACATAACGGGGTAAAACAAGGTTAAACATCAGCATTGTTTTTACAAGATGGAGGAATGTGATAGAATGTTTGGATTTTAATCAATACGACAAACTTGCAGAGTTTGTTCTCGACAAGTGAGCTAAACTTCAAATATGTTGGACCTTTAATTGAAAGCAGTCTACTTTTATTTGTTGACTCATGCCTTGACTTAGACCTGTAAGAGCTATGTTTGTGCTGTTTAAGGTGAGTGAGACAATGACACATGAAAGGGGCGTTTGCAAAGGTTGTTTATTTTTGTAGTTCCACTAAGTGACACTAGGAACGCAGAAACTGCATACACCAGCGTTAAAGTGTTTTAATCTTTTTCACTCGTTTTCCTTAGTAATATATCTAAAAATCCTTAAAACAAAATACATTTACCAAGCAACACTGCTTTTTTAGCTTAAAGAAATATAAGCCCTTTATAGCTTTAATGTTCTTTTGTTAGTTGCTTGTAGTATAGCTAACTATAGCTATTATAAAAAATATAATAGTTCATTGTATATGTGCATGATGAGGAGGTCTATGTCTATGCAGTATGTATGTTCATGCTGTTGCTGCTGTTTCAGTGAGCTGCATGCAGGTAACTTGACTGTAGTTTGAGTTATGAGTAGTTACTTCAGTTTCAAAGTAGATTTCCCAACAAGCAGACACCAGTTTTTGCCTGTTTTTCCCCTCTGACTCAGAGGATCTAAATGTGCCTCTTTTTAAACACTGCCATGAGTCTAAACATCTTCTCACAAGCATGTCTGGTTACGGCTAGAAGAAATTGGCTGTTTGGGAAACGATGCGCACACCGTTGTCATCTGGGAAATCAGTTGGTGGATGCATTTTCCCGTGGATGTCAACAGCACAGGGACGCCTGACGAACCTGGAGGGCTCCCGCTCCCACTGCTATTCCCTGCGAAGCGCTGTGATTCGATGAAGGAAAGAGTGTGAGAGAAAGGTGAGAGTACGAACAGATGGAGAGGGGTTATAGTGTTCTCAGGAAGATAGAGACCCTGAGAAAAAAAGATGTGTACACATACACACACTCACTCACTGATGTTCATGCACTTCAGTTGTGTTATGTTCTGTGCATATCGGCAGACATAAATAGATAGACATACTGACTGGATATATGACATTATGGTGGGCGTTATATTAATGCACTTTCATAAATTCTCTTATAAAGGATTGGGACTTGACATCTCACTCTGGCTGCTTTTCCATTCACCACCCACCACATATATACTGTACATTTGCAGAAAAACACAAACATGCACACCATTACCAAGAGCATCTCTCTGTGGAGTTCACCTTGGGAAATATCCTATGCCTGTTCATCTCTGTTCCTCGCATTGTACTTTTCCATTCAAGGCGAGCCTGAAATTGATATAATTTTTGCCTCGTGACAGGAAAAAAACAATAACTTGGGCCTGGGCCTGATTTGAAATGTAGTGATTCTCTCTCTGAAATGAGACCTAGATTAAAATCCCATGTCGACCGGGCATATCATCACAGATTCATGATTTATTGAGCACAGGCTGATGGGGGTTGATTTTCTCTCACCAGAAAAAAGCGTTCTTGATTCCTCTCTGGGGGTTCGAGCTCCCCGTCTCCACGGGTGCCTCCGTGTTGCCCCCCAAGAGGACTAAAGGTCAGTTTTTGACACGACGAGAGACATCATCTCATCGCTAATGAAATATGTTTCTCGTTTGAAACGAGGAAGCCTGGAGTGAAAAATCTGATCCGCTGGCTCTTTGTTCTATGCTTATTTCAAGAAAAGCTGCTGTTTGCACAAAACGCCGGGTGCCGTATAGTCCGGTAATTGCAGCTGGCTTGGTTAGATGTTCTGCTACCTGCAGTGCACGTGGGGGGAGGTGATTGTGGGTAGTGCAGATGGAAAGGTGAATAACCTGACACTCTGAAAGGGAAGAGTATTTACAGAAGTGCAGGGGAGCACGAAAAGCCGGAGGTTACGGCACAGAGATGGTTCCACTTAGGAGAGGTGTTTAAGGTTTAAAAAAGGGAGAACCAACCTTGACAACAACTACTCTTTTTTTTTTTTTTTTCCATAGCGAGGTTGGATTTGGGGGATTAAAGATTGATTATGCTGATCACCGTACATAATCCCATCATCCGCCGTGTCATGCTCGTCATCAAACACAAAAGGTCCTTCCTCCTTTATCCTCCCTGTTAATTCTAATCTGAAATGTATGTTAATGCAGCTTGGGATATATCCCTTTCATCCAGTCATTGGCTGCTCCAGTTTATAGTAAATGGTCTCTCTCTTTTTCTTTCTCCTCCTCTCTTCTCAGTGTGTGTGTGTGTGTGTGTGTGTGTATGAGTTTGCGACTCAGCCTTGAGGCATCCCGTTTCAGCTCCTCAGCTTCCAGTCAGAGGGAGAAAGGGGAGGGGGGTGCATATAAGAGAGTGGTAGGTGGGAGTGGGGTCTGACCGCAAAGTGTCTACTGTTTAAAAGAAAGGGACTTCTCCCTCCCTCTCTCTCTCTCTTTCACTCATTCCCTCTCTCAGCATCAGCAGACATACACTGGCTGGATGGAGCACTCTCACTGAGAGCAGAGAGACAGCAGGGAATGACAGGACTGTCATCTGTCTAAAGAAAATTAAAAAGCACTTCAAGAGTTCCTGATGTTTTTAACCTTTCGTTTGGCAACACATCGCAGTTCCCTAGACGGAGGCACGTCTCTGAGCCTGTAGAGGAGGATTGGTCTCACTAAGGTAAGCTGTGATGCTTCAAGTCACTTCCATCTACCTGTTAGTGTGACAGATTTGCATGTTAAATGACTCCGTGCTCTTCATGAGTGTTATTAAATGCTAAATCTAAAATGATGGTTTAAAGGATGTTGTGCCACGTTGTAATACTGTTGTATAACAAGAGTCATATTGTACACTGTGCAAAAATTTTATCTTTAGGTGTACAGCAGTTTGTCACTGAGGCAATACCCTTAAAAGGACAACTTTGCACCTTATCTACCCTAAAAGGTGCATATTAGTACCTTAGAGTAGTAATGCACCTTTTAGGGGTAAATGTAGCACAAAGATGTACCTTTAAAGGTACTGCCCCATTGATAAGCTATTGTACCCCTAAAGGTACAGTTTTTGCACATGTTTTCTGACAGTGTAATTGTTAGCTAGGGACTTCTAAGGCTGATGCATTGGCTTGCTTTAGGCTGCTCATTATGGTTTATAGGGGAAGTGGTCCACATTTGTTTTAAGCTCAGCAATTATTCCAGCTCCACTTGAGGGGGGAATACAGTAGCGTGTGCGCTGAGCGCTGATAGTTTGGCGTAAGTGCGCTGTCCTTACTGATGGGTTGTATCCGTTTAGGAGAATGGAGAAACTGAGGTGATGAGAAGATGTGCGTGTGTGTGGCAGTAGGGGGAGGGGTCTAGGCTGGGAAACGCAGGGGCTGAGAGATGCTTTATAAGTGCGTATAGTGAATGAGGTGGGGGTCAATGACAGAGACCCCCTGGATCCAAGGGTCCTAAATGGGAGGGAGGTTCTTCTGGGAATGAAGGAAACTTAGTCGTTAGCATTGAGGGGCAAAACTCATGACTGCATAAAGGATTCTTAGTTTTCTTCGCTTTAAGTTCTTTTTTGAGAAAAAGAAATGTGATGTGACTGTTCTCAGAATACAACTGAACACATTAAACATTCCTATTTCATAATAGCCCTAATATTTTATCTGTTTTGTTGTGTGAGGTCAATGCCTCCTGGGTTGTTCAAATCTCCTCAGCGCTCTATGCCATCATTATCTTGAAGACATTAGAAGTGCCAACCACACATGGTTGTTGCCTAGACGGAGTGTTTAAATGTTTTATGATGCTATGTGCAGTGTATTCATTGACAGTGCCACTCAGAACAAAGCTGAGTGGGAAACTAGCCTTTGTTTGAACAGCTGTCAGCTCTGCTCCTGGCCTGGCAATGCACTTGGAGCGGCTATTGGACCCTCTGTGTTCTCCTGTGGTTGTCTGTCTGTCAGTCTGTCTGTCTGTCTATATTTCCATCTCTGTATCAATTTGTTTGTCTATTATAGGTCTGTCTATCAATTAAATATTGTAATTTAATTAATTACATGAAATGCTGATTAATTAGTCACAAATTAACTAATCACAATTAATCACATATATCAATATTTTGCCAAGGAAAGCAACCAAATGAAGATAATTAAAATTCATTAAGTTATTTTGGTAGACAAATAAAGATAAATAAAATGAACAAAGTTACTCAATGTTTTTATGATGCTTTGTCAAGTTTAACTTTTAAAAAGTCTTTTTTCATTCTTTTTTTCAGTCTGTCTGTCTGTCAGTCTCTTTGAAAAATGCTCTGTAAAGAAGGATTCTTTTCTTCCACACTCAAAATTAGCCACAGAGGCATTCAGAATGATTTGTCGGCATCAGTGAACAAAGATTTCCTCAGTAGACTTCAGTGTGTTAAAGTGTCACAGCCCCAGATGGTTTTAATGGCTGTCTGATGCTAATGTAACATGGCTAGGAAACCATGAGCTCAAAGCACAGACAGTGTCCCTATCGATGGCAGCCAAGAGATGAGCCCACGTGTCTTCCTCAGAAGTGAGGAACTCTGGTTAGTTGTCAGTGACCCTGCATGCTAGAATGCATTCATCACTACAAACCCGGGTAGGTAAGGTTTTAAGTTAGCAGAAGAGTTTGGGATGTTGTAAAAGAGAATCAGAGTATCTGAATTGATGACAATTCTGCCTCCAATATGAACAGTTAAAATAGATGTCTTAATCTCCCAGTCAGTATTCTTGCATTTCAATGTGGGAAAACAGATTTTTCTTTCCAGAAGGAGGAAAAACATTCAATAGGGTCAATAAGTTGAAAGAGCTTGTTGCTCAGTCCCAGAAGATCATACTGTGATGAAGCTAATTACTATAGGTATGTAGTGTAAGTAATTGGATCTGGCAGCATGCAATTTATAGGTCTTTTTTCAGAGAACAGCCATGCTAAATCACACTTGATCATGGCTTATCTTCCTAAGTCAACAAGAGGAAAAACAAAATTTCTTGGCGTTGGAGAAAAAGCAATTTCCTGTTACACACAAACAAAACACATACTAGCTTTTATTCTTTTTCTAGAACAGGAAAGAATGATCAATAGCTTTCCATTCTGGGAAGGGATTGCTTTGTGCCTATGAAAAAATGACCTCCATGTTCAAATAAGTCTTTTTACTCTGTACCAAATACGAGATAACATTTTATTTTAAAAATGTAAAAATGTAATTAAATTTTAAACTTTTATTCTTTGCAGTTCCTGCCAGACCACAATATATCCTTTAGAAAACAAAAAATTGTAAAACAAATGTATCTTTCTAAGACCAATATGCGAGGCACTGTCTGCATGGTGCAGAAATAGTGTTTGAACTTAGTTGCGACAAACAGGAGTCAGAAATAGCAGGAGTTTGTGCTTTTAAGGTCTGAACATATGAGGCTGCTTTTCTGGCTGTAACAGAGGTTAAGCTAATAAACACAGGTCACCAGTGCTGAAAATGTAAAATGAGACAGCAAGTAACAAATGTTCCTCCTTCATTCCTTCCATCTGGACTTTAAGAGAAAGCACACATGGAAGCTGAAGTCAGGAATTATTCAGCTTCATTCCCAGTAGACTTCTCTAGTGTCTCTGGTCTCAGATGGTGACTGACATGTCCTAAACTTTCCATTTCTTCTTAATCAGCATGATGGAGTTCACCTTTGGCAATGTCATCTTAGCTCTATCGTGTCCGCTTTGATTGCTTCTCTGGTGAAAGTGCAGCAATGTCAGCAACCCACAGGTCCATTCAGAGCAGTGCAAACACCTCTATCTCTGCCCATACACCAGCCCGGCTTATCGCTCACTTACACACACACACACACACCTCCTATTGGTGCAATCAGATCTGCCAGCATCATTAGAGCTCTGTAAATGGGGCTTGACTGTCATGAAACCCAGCTTTTTCATTGTGAAAACAACCTGCATTGCCTTTCACTTATCAGTCTGCATGTAATCGTATGCCTCTACTAGATAAAAAATAGCCCACAGGAATGGAATGATCAGTAATAAAAACAGAAAATTTCAGCATGCCGGTTTCGGTTTAAAATTGAATTAAAGAAGAAATACCTTTAAACTCTGGCAATGAAATCAGATGCAAGATTAATAATTACTTTATCTCATTATTATGAGAATGGCATTGCTGGAAATATAATACACAGTGGCGTATGTTCTTAGGTTTTGGTTTCACACCTTGCTGTCAGTCCACCGGTGGGTGAAATGCCAAGAGAATGCGTTGGGTGAGAGATCACTTTATGTGGCATTTGAGAGACCTTTAAGCTCACATTGCACATACAGTGGTGAGACAGCACGTCTGCGTGTTTATGATTGCCAGACATATTCATTTGTTTGAATCTGCTCAGTGAACCCACTGCAAGACATGACTGACTTCCTTTTGAAGCACAGACAAGCCAAGGAAAATAGAGTAGCAAGGCATAGACAATCATCAGCTAGTGGACAGTCACAATGCACATTCTGCATTCACATCACAGCTTAAAGGGTTCATATGATGCGATTTCAAGTTTTCCTTTCTCTTTGGAGTGTTACAAGCTGATTGTGCATAGATAAGATCCCTGAAGTTGCAAAGACTAAAGTCTCAAAACCAAAGAGATATTCTTTATCAAAGTTAAGACTCTGCCACGCCCCCCTAAAACGGCTCGTTCTAACACGCCCCCACATTTCCACACTATGTGGAAATATTTGCATAATACCGCCCAAATGTGCACGCAAAGAAAGAAGGCGT
>NW_015558671.1:112757-167280 GCF_001515605.1 Sinocyclocheilus anshuiensis | reverse complement strand
AATGCGGAGTTTTGCGGTGTGTGTGTGTGTGTGTGTGTGTGTGTGCGCGTGCGCGCGCGTGAGAGAGAGAGAGAGAGAGCGAGAGAGAGCAAGCGAGCGAGAGAGAAAGAGAGAGAGAGAGAGAGCGCGAGCGAGCGAGAGAGAGAGAGAGAGAGAGAGAGGGTCACATCACAGTGGAGTCAGCTGTCTTAACCGTGGCTTGTGTACTGCACACATACCAGCTTCATCACTGTGTCTGTCACACGACTCTGTTCCCCTTTCGGGCTCTGTCTTTACATGTATTTTGAAAGCTGAAGCTGCGATTATGGTAAGGGGCGTTACATTTCCGACGAGTGCTTGCGGTGTTCGGCCAATCACAATGCACTGGGTCAGCTGGCCAATCAGAGCAGACTGCGCTTGTCGGAAGGAGGGACTTTGTAGAAAACGAAGCATTTGAGAGAGGCGGGGCATAGAGGACCTACAATAATGTACAGTATTTGAAAAATAATGTGTTTTTTGAACATTAAAGCATGTCAACATATTCTGTTACACCAAATACACAAAATAATGATCTTTAAAAAAGCATCATATGACCCCTTTAAAAGTAACAGGATGTCAGACAGATGAGAAATATCAGTAAGAAAGAAGAAGAACTGCAGAACTATAGAAAGAAAGAACAGAATAAAATGGAAGGTCTAATGGTCAACTGAGCTGCTACTCCTAAATGAGCATTGCTCAGGAAGGCGATGACTTACAAATCCATTTATGAAACAATAACAGTGGCTATATGCCTTGCCATCGATCTGAGAGCACACACCATTGAGCTGCTCTGGAAATCCATCTCTGTGTTGGATGATTATGAGCTGCTTCATGGTGCTGGTTTCAGCAGACCTCTGTCTGATTATGACCTTGGAAAACCATGCCATCGATAAGCATCCACTTCTCAATGATACCATACTCATATTTGTAATGTTTTTAATAAGGATTTATCAGCATTTTTTGGGTCTTCGCCACAGATCAGACACCTTTCAGCAGGTTTACTGCTTTGCTGACTGGATTAAGAAGTATTTACTCAATTTCATCATATTGATTTTTAATGAAGTCTGACCTGCACCGGTGGAGGAATGATACAGTGTGTATGGCATACCTCTGGGAGAAATATTTTTTTTCATCATTGACTCCTTCCCAGTATTAAACAACCTGTCAGGGCATTTTATGACATCTATTAAGGTGAATAGAGTCTAGACAATGCCAATTCATGCACTACTGCGAGCAACCCATATTAAGGCTGCGTCCCAGTGAAGGCAAGTGCTTTCTGTCATGGGTGACCTACAAAACTGAGTCTGCTTGATGATTTCATAGGAATAAACTGTGGAAGAGTTGTGCTTACCCTCTGTTCAACAGACTGTGGATGAATGTCATCTCTAATCATTGAATATGAAACTGAACAATGAACTGTTAATGCAACCACAGCATTTTTTACAGTTCAATAACCGGCTATTTAACAGATAATTTACCACCTCATCAGTCCTCTAAAGTCAGGAAGAAAAGCCTAGATTTTATTTTATTTCATTTCAAACACTTCAACAGTTGTCATCTCAATAAAATGTGTTACTAATTCCCCTCCACTTTACAATAATAATAGGTTTTGTACTTTGTGATCTGGTTTTTGGCATATTCCTTTTATGTTTTATGTCTATGTAGTATGCATCAGATCAAAGCTAATTATGCCACGGTCCCAAACCGCTAACTTGCTAATTGCTCAATTATGTGAGGAGCTGCAAACTTCTAATTTAACAAATAGCAAGTAAGCTCATTTGTTTGTGGCACATTGGTGTGGTGGAAGAATCGTTTTAACTGTCACTATAATTTATGACTTACAAAAGTATTCATCTGGTCTCTGTGTGAGGTATTCTGCCTTTCAAATGCTCTAGTCAGCATTCAGCACTTAGCACAACGCAGGACCAATTTAGATCACTGGCACTAAATATGTGTGCCAGCAGGTTCACCCCCATTGAAATTCCTCTCACATTAGACACACGGAAGCCAACTGGCCCAGCCAGAGTCTGAGAAAGTAACAATATATAAAAACTAGACCTGGCATGAGAAAGCAGCAGTCACTTTGTGTCTGGTTTATCTGAAAGTGCCAGTAAGCAGCAGCATTAGCATACTGTTCTGAGCTCAGCACTGTATTGATGGAGCTCTAATAAAAGAGATTGGCTTTGTCTATTTCTCGCTGTTCAAAATGCAAAAAAAATGAAGAAATCTTTTCCAATCTAATGTTAATAACTGCTAATTCTTTCATAGGCTAGCATATCCATCATTGCTGCCATGAAGCCAAGCTGTCCTCATTATATTTCATATTTCATTTTTCACTCATTTACAGTCCACCTTCGCCAGGGGTTAAGGGCAAATGCTCACACAAAGACCAGCTTGGTCTTTCAAAGTCATTTTCTTTCTTCGATTTTTGTGGCGACAAGCCAGGTTTCAAAGTGAAAAAGCCAGCTACCCATCCAGAACTAAAACCGCAAAGCGACTCAAAGCAATTTTCTGCCTATTTTGCTGATTTAATCCTAGGGTTTAGATGTGAGGAAAAAGAAGCTGAGTAGGTCCCCTTCGCCCCCGAGGGTCCAGATCGGGAGTCTCCCATCATCGAGTCCCCCTTAAGCGCTCCATCACAGAAGCACTCATCCCTGTCTGTCTAATCATGGATGGGCGGCAGCAGCGTGGGATCCCTCTCGCTGGAGCTCATCTGTCAGTCCTGCTAATCACATGTCAAAGCGAGCTCTCCACTTACTAAACAGATCCTGAAAAGATATTACCTGCTATTGACCTTGCAAGCTGTGGCTTTGGGTCAGCCCCCTGCAGCCGTGACAAAATTATGATCTGTGTAACCACTTTGTATTGCTCTTTTGTTACTGAAGGACTGGAGGGTCTGCCTTAAAGTATAATTCACCAAACAAAATGAAAATTCTGTCATCATTTAGATGCCCTCTCATCTTTCCAAACCTGTATGACATTCTTTCTTCTGTGGAACACAAAGAAGATATATATATATATTTTTTTTTTATTTTTTTTTTATTCATTTATTTATTTTTTACTTTTTTTTTTTTTTTACTTTTTTACTTTTTATTTTTATAATTTTTAATTTAATTGTATTTAATTTAATTTAATTTAATTTTATTTAATTTAATTTAATTTTATTTAATTTTAGTTTAGTTTAGTTTAGTTTAGTTTAGTTTAGTGTCTGCGATGAATGGGGTCCAGCCAGTGTTGTCTTTGCACGAAAGCATTCTTAAAATTCTTTTCGAAATTATTAAAGAATTGTAAATTTTGAGTGATCTCTTTTATGTCAAATTCAGCACTGTAAAATATAAAGAATCTTTTTAAAAAATCAAATGAAAATAATACATTTTAAGGGGTTAAATGTGTTTGAATGGCTAGGCAAGGTGCAGGCTGAAAAATGCACACATAAATGTACTTAATTTGACATAAATATTGGGTATTTTATGGTATTGAAAAGTCAGTGTGTCAGCACTTTGAGAAGGTGGTTATTTCCATCTTAAATGGGTCCCATTTGGTTTTCATAACATTCAGGAAAACGGCTATATGGAAAACTAAATCTACAATCCTGTAGTTGCCAAGTATGTGACCATATGACATGCGCGTCAGGACTCTTTAAACACAGACATCTTCAATCTCCCTGTTGCACCCAATAATGCAGCACCGTAACATGCTTGAAAAGGTATTACATGCATTTTATTTTAATTAAATTTGTAACAGACCATTGCACTTGGTGAGGTGACAAGCCTCCCGAGCCCTGCAAAAACTATACTTCTAACTTTTTAATGAGGAAAGTGTTGTGTTTTAATGCATAACTCTGCTGCTGTCTGGAGAATGGTCAAAGAATGCTAACTTTTATGAGAAGCGTGAACTCTGAACACCCACGCTAGCGGAAGCGCTGCAGATGGTCTCCTCTGCACGAGTATTAATCTGTCAGCATGGGCTGTAGGCAGAGCGTCAGAGAGGCGAGTACGCTCCTCAGATTCAGGTGTTGCCTGCTGTGTGTCATGGCAGCCTGTCATAGGAAACACTGCTGGAGCCCTCGCTCCTGAGCTGAAGTTTGCCTTGCTTTCATTGGCCAGAGCTGATCTTTGTGGAAACCAAGGCAACTATAACCTGAGTTGTACTTAGTGTCTGTCTATCCTGCAGTGTTGCTGACTGGCATGTATGCTTAATTGTGTGTTTTTTTTTTTCATTTATTTATTTTTTACTTTTTTTTTTTTTTTACTTTTTTACTTTTTATTTTTATAATTTTTAATTTAATTGTATTTAATTTAATTTAATTTAATTTTATTTAATTTAATTTAATTTTATTTAATTTTAGTTTAGTTTAGTTTAGTTTAGTTTAGTTTAGTGTCTGCGATGAATGGGGTCCAGCCAGTGTTGTCTTTGCACGAAAGCATTCTTAAAATTCTTTTCGAAATTATTAAAGAATTGTAAATTTTGAGTGATCTCTTTTATGTCAAATTCAGCACTGTAAAATATAAAGAATCTTTTTAAAAAATCAAATGAAAATAATACATTTTAAGGGGTTAAATGTGTTTGAATGGCTAGGCAAGGTGCAGGCTGAAAAATGCACACATAAATGTACTTAATTTGACATAAATATTGGGTATTTTATGGTATTGAAAAGTCAGTGTGTCAGCACTTTGAGAAGGTGGTTATTTCCATCTTAAATGGGTCCCATTTGGTTTTCATAACATTCAGGAAAACGGCTATATGGAAAACTAAATCTACAATCCTGTAGTTGCCAAGTATGTGACCATATGACATGCGCGTCAGGACTCTTTAAACACAGACATCTTCAATCTCCCTGTTGCACCCAATAATGCAGCACCGTAACATGCTTGAAAAGGTATTACATGCATTTTATTTTAATTAAATTTGTAACAGACCATTGCACTTGGTGAGGTGACAAGCCTCCCGAGCCCTGCAAAAACTATACTTCTAACTTTTTAATGAGGAAAGTGTTGTGTTTTAATGCATAACTCTGCTGCTGTCTGGAGAATGGTCAAAGAATGCTAACTTTTATGAGAAGCGTGAACTCTGAACACCCACGCTAGCGGAAGCGCTGCAGATGGTCTCCTCTGCACGAGTATTAATCTGTCAGCATGGGCTGTAGGCAGAGCGTCAGAGAGGCGAGTACGCTCCTCAGATTCAGGTGTTGCCTGCTGTGTGTCATGGCAGCCTGTCATAGGAAACACTGCTGGAGCCCTCGCTCCTGAGCTGAAGTTTGCCTTGCTTTCATTGGCCAGAGCTGATCTTTGTGGAAACCAAGGCAACTATAACCTGAGTTGTACTTAGTGTCTGTCTATCCTGCAGTGTTGCTGACTGGCATGTATGCTTAATTGTGTGTTTTTTTTTGTTTTTTGGCTGGAAATTTTATTCTGAATATGAACACTCCCTAGTGTGATATGGTTTGCTTTAGTTATAATTTTAGAATATAATTCATTCTGGTTGGAAAGGAAACACGAGTCGAGGATTAAACCATTTCCTTTTCGTTTTTCTTATGTATGTTAGCATGATTTGCTATGCAAAGTCTATGATACAAATACACTACATACCTTAGATTTTTTTCATTCATATAAGTGACTTATTTTCATATTATTTTATTTTTAATATTGGTTTAAAATGTATATTTAAGATGCAATGATTTATTTAAATTAACATTCATTTTGTCTGTTGTTTTTAATCGTGCTTAAGAAATATTGCTGAAGCATTAGAATTATCTGTAAATGTTTTTAAGATTCATTTAATGACTGATTTTTTCATTATTTATGTAATGTATGTTTCATTTTCCATTTTGTAAGTGCAATTTGAGACTGGATTCACACTGGACATGCATTAGAATGAAATGTGTAAAAGCAATCTGAGTGACTGTTCTAATTCCATTTTACAGGATCAAACCCACATCTCCAGTATCTTAAAACAGTTTGAACAATCACACCAGTAAGAAGAGTCAAGGAGCAAATCATCATGGGGATGCGAGGCCTGCTACTGGCCTGTGTGGCAGTAGCCTTGTTAGTTCATCTCTCTAGTGCTGGCCTGGTGAAAAGAGTAATTAAACACAGAAGAGAATCACTGTCACCGACCACTGAGAACTTGACCCTCCCAAGTCCTGATCAGCCTGTGGTTTTTAACCATGTATACAACATCAACGTTCCCTCTGGATCCCTGTGCTCTGTGGACTTGGATTCACCTGGAACAACACCAGTGAAGCCAAAACCGGCCAATCTGCAGTCTGACCAACACATAGAACACACCATGGACGGAGAGAATCAGATTGTTTTTACGCATAGGATTAATATTCCTAAGCAAGCTTGCGGTTGTGATAACCACATGCCTGACCTGAAGGATCTTCTGAACAGGCTGGAAATGCTGGAGGCAGAGGTATCCAGTCTAAGAGAGCAGTGCACCAGTGGAACAGGCTGCTGTAGTGCTCAGGTTACAGGTAAGGCCAAATATTACATAGATACTTTGGTAGTCCATTAGGAGGCTGAGCCTCATTACAAATGTATTTAAATAAACAAAACAATGCTAAGTTGTGGAAATTGAATCTCTGACCCCGAAATGGAAATTCTTTACTCATCCTCATGTTGTTCCAAACCTGCATACATTTCATTCTTATGTAAAACACAAGAAGATATTTTAAAGAATATAGTTAACCAAACATTTGTGTCTTTGACTTCCATTGTATCATGGACAAAAAGTAAATAATAAAATAAAATAAACATTGAGACATTTTTCAAAATATCTTATTTAAAAGAAAGAAAGTAAACAGTTTTGGAACAAAGTGAGGGTAAGTGAACGATGACAAAATGTAAATTTTTGGAACTATCCCTTTAACCTTTGTTTTTATCCACTAATACACATAATGCACAGATACATACAATGGAAAATATTTATCTTTTTATTTTTATTTTTACATGTAGTAGACCAGTGTTCAATCACTACATGAAGGTTAGAAGAGGCTGAAAGCATAAAGGGCTCTGCTCAATACTAAATTGACCAATCAGAATGAATATCTAAATGACAAAGCTATTTGCTTCCATCTAAAATGTGGCAGAAAAAAAAGGAGAAAGGAGCAGGCTAAATAAAATTTGCCCCTCTCTGCATATATATGTAGACATATACATAACCAGTCATTGTCAGATGTAACCATCCAAGCCAATTGGCTTTTAGTATCACATTTGTGCTTGCATAATCAAACCTGCTTGTGGTTAGGACAAGATGTCACTAAATTATCACTAACAATTAACTCAAACCTGCCGCAATCTTTCATTGGTTCAAACAATATTAAGTTACATATCAGCCATCCCTAAAATTCCCTGTCTGACAGTTATTGCATTGATAAAGATATTTTGATTAATTTCATCCTCCCAAGTGACTCATTACTTAGCTTTTCACCATGATCTCGAAACAAGCCTGTCAAAATTGGTTTTGCTTCTTATTTAGAAGCCGTATCATTCATATAAAAAAACAAAACAAAAAAAATATCTGAATTTTGTAGTGAATCATGAATATGTAGCGCAACCAGTGTGCTACAATTGACTGTAAAGACTGGTCCTTTAATGGTTCATTTTAGTAAATCAAACACATACAGCTTTCAGCTAACTTTGACGCAAATCATGTAGTTTTCACGGACTGTTTATATGACAATGTAGTTAAAAACACACATTATGTGTTTTGTCTGTAGTATTGTACAAATCTAAATGAATTGTTACCACATTTTTTGTTTGTGTCGTATTTCTAGCGATGTTCATGTCAAATGGCAGTTATTGGATTGCATTTATTTACCCACATCTTGAAAAAAAATTCTTATTTTTTTATTATTGAAATTGCCAAGAAAATGTCTGCTTTTTAGTATTTATTCTTTAAAAGTACTAAAATAAATGTTAATGGAACCACTAAGGAATCGTTAAATTCTGTACAAGTCCCATTCCTGTCTAAACCAGCATGAAAGTGTTTCTCAGCATAAGCCAAAAATGACTAAAAACCTCTTTAGCAGGTGAAGTCACAACCAAACCCTACTGCAGTGGCCGTGGAAACTACAGCACTGAGACCTGCAGCTGTGTGTGTGAGCCCGGTTGGAAGGGAGTCAACTGCTCCGAGCCAGAATGCCCCAACTTTTGCCACGATCAAGGCCGCTGTGAAGATGGCAAGTGCGTCTGCTTCGAGGGCTTCGGTGGTGAGGACTGCAGCATCGAGCTGTGCCCTGTGGATTGCGGTGAGAATGGAGAGTGCATCGACGGGGCTTGCATCTGTGCTGAGGGCTTCATCGGTGAGGACTGCAGTTTGACCAACTGCCTAAACAACTGCCTCGGCAGGGGGCGCTGTGTGGATGACGAATGTGTATGTGACGAGCCTTGGACGGGCTTTGACTGCTCCGAGCTCATCTGTCCCAACGACTGCTACGACCGTGGCCGCTGTGACAATGGAACCTGCTATTGTGAAGAGGGCTTTACTGGGGAGGACTGTGGGGAGCTTACCTGCCCCAAAAACTGCAATCACCGTGGCAGGTGCGTCAATGGACAGTGCGTCTGCAACATTGGCTACAGCGGAGACGACTGCTCCAAGCTAACCTGCCTCAATAACTGCAATCAGAGAGGGCACTGCTTCAATGGGAAGTGCATATGTGATCCTGGGTTCGAGGGTGAGGACTGCAGCATTCTTTCCTGCCCTGACAACTGCAATGACAGGGGACAGTGCGTCAACGGTGAGTGTATTTGTGATGATGGATATGAAGGTGACGACTGCTCTGAGCTTTCCTGCCCCAATAACTGTCACGATCGTGGCCGATGCGTCAACGGGAAGTGCATTTGCAAAGTTGGCTTTGCTGGAGAAGACTGCAGCATCAAGACCTGCCCCCATGACTGCCATGGACGCGGAGAGTGTGTGGACGGCAAATGCATTTGCCATGATGGCTTTGCTGGAGAACACTGTGGCATCAAGACCTGTCCCCATCACTGCCATGGACATGGGCAGTGTGTGGACGGCAAGTGCATTTGCCACCATGGCTTTGCTGGAGAAGATTGCATCATCAAAACCTGTCCCAGTCACTGCCATGGACATGGACAATGTGTGGACGGCAAGTGCATTTGCCAGGATGGTTTTGCTGGAGAAGATTGCAGCATCAAAACCTGTCCCAATGACTGTCATGAGCGTGGAAAGTGTGTGGATGGCAAGTGTGTTTGCCATGATGGTTTTGCTGGAGAAGATTGCAGCATCAAAACCTGTCCCAATCGTTGCCATGGACATGGACAGTGTGTAGATGGCAAGTGTGTTTGCCATGATGGTTTTGCTGAAGAAGATTGCAGCATCAAAACCTGTCCCAATGACTGTCATGAGCGTGGAAAGTGTGTGGATGGCAAGTGTGTTTGCCATGATGGTTTTGCTGGAGAAGATTGCAGCATCAAAACCTGTCCCAATGACTGTCATGAGCGTGGAAAGTGTGTGGATGGCAAGTGTGTTTGCAATGAAGGTTTTGCTGGAGAAGACTGCAGCATCAAAACCTGTCCCAATGACTGTAATGAGCGTGGACAGTGTGTGGATGGCAAGTGCGTTTGTCATGCTGGTTTTACAGGCCATGACTGCAGCGAGTTGACTTGCCCCAATGACTGCTATAACAGAGGACTTTGTGTAAATGGCCAATGTGTGTGTAACAGCGGGTTCACTGGGGAGGACTGTGGTACAAAGACGTGTCCCAACAACTGCCTGGACCGTGGCTATTGTGAAGATGGAAAGTGTGTCTGCTCTGAGGGCTACACCGGTGAGGACTGCTCTGTTCTGACCTGCCCAGCAAACTGCAATGATCAAGGCCAATGTCTGAATGGAATGTGCATATGTGATTTAGGCTTCACTGGCGACGACTGCTCTGAAAGTAAGTCACTATATTTTACACTGGAGTATGTAACACCTCATATGTATAGGTTATACTTACACTCTTTTGGCTATTATACTTTCTCAAAGGAAAAGCATCTGTTATGATTTTCATAGAACCCCCAATATGAGCTAATCGAGTAATAATCAGCTAAATAAAATGTATTATATTTTAGAAATGTATTATTATATTATATTATATTATATTATATTATATTCACAATGATGTGAATGGAAAGTTAAATATAAGTTTTAAATATGTCAAAGTGAAAAGAAATCAGATTTACTTAAAGGTCCCATGACATGCTGCTTTTTGGATGCTTTAGGCCTAAGTGGTCCCTAGTACTGTATCTGAAGTCTCTTTCCCGAAATTCAGCCTTGGTGCAGAATTTCAGCCACTACGAGCCAGTCCCACAATGAGCTTTCCTTAGGACGTGCCATTTCTGTGTCTGTAGCTTTAAATGCTAATGAGGAGGAGAGAGGTGGGGCAACTGCCATGCTTCGCTCGTTTGCAAGCCATGATGTCTCGAGGAAAAAAAAATATTGCGCTCGCCTCGCACGGTAGTAGCTCATTTTCTCATGGGCGGGCCAAATTCTCTGGGCGGTCAAAGCAGAGAAAGGGGAGGTAACCTTTCCCCGTATGACGACATAAAGGGAAGATTCCAGATTGGGCCATCTGAGCTTTCATTTTCTCAAAGGCAAAGCAGGATACCCAGGGCTCGGTTTACACCTATCGCCATTTCTAGCCACTGGGGGACCATAGGCAGGCTAGGGGAACTCATATTAATGTTAAAAAACCTCATAAAGTGAAATTTTCATGCCATGGGACCTTTAATTAATTATGAATAAATCACTCATGGTGTATGTGTATTTGCACTGTAAGTGACATAAACACAACAGATAATTAAACCATTATTTTCAATTATTTGTATGACGATTTCCTGTCAGACAAAATTAATAATTGTGATATCCCTAAGATAACACCATGTCATCAAACAAAATTTCTCAAACAACTGTTTCAAACTGGTTTCCCAAACCACTCCTCCCCATCTGCCATTGGTCAGACTAAACAATAGTCCCTCCCTAAAATCATGTTATTGGTTGAGTGTTGCTACGGCAGGAAATGTTTTGATAACACCATAGAGCCTCATTGTTTTAGGAAATCAATCTATGAATGGTTTATTTAGTTGTCTCTGCACATTCAGCTGGCGTTGAATGAAGTATTTATCTTAACATTTTTCTGTTCCTTTTTAATTCAGAGGTTCTTCTAAAATTATGTTAATAATTTGACATTTTTCAATCCACAGTCTCCCCACCCAGAGACCTGACTGTGACTGAGGTCGATCCAGAAACAGTGGACGTTGCCTGGGTCAATGAGATGCTCGTGACGGAGTATCTTATCAACTATGTGCCTACGGCTCCTGGCGGTTTGGAGATGGAAATGAGAGTTTCTGGTGAAAAGAAGACAGCCACTATTAGGGAGTTGGAGCCTGGCATAGAGTACCTAATCAGTGTTTTTGCTGTCCTGAACAGCAAGATGAGTGTCCCTGTCAGTGCCAGAATAGCCACACGTAAGTCACCCATCATCATGCTTAGGAAAATTATTCATTATTTTGTTCTGAGTATATTCTGCGAAACCGATTTATATCCTACAATTAGATCTTCCTGAACCTGAGGGTCTGAAATTCAAATCGGTTAGAGAGACCTCAGTGGAGGTTAAGTGGGACCCCTTGAACATCCCGTTTGATGGCTGGAACCTCATCTTCAGAAACACAGTGAGTGTCCTGGCATCCTCCGTAAGTCTCTAGGATGGCTATGGTCCAAAAGAGTATCGTTGCCCTCATATTTTCTCCTAAAAGATGTAATATAAAAGGACCGTTCTGTTTGCAAGTAATAGTTTAGAATGAGAAGCTCAAAAGGCGCCCAGTGGAAAATAGCTGAGTGGTGCCACTAAGCAAAAAGCTACTGTCGAGAAGTCTGCGGTTTTGCAAGACAAAACCCTCTAAGAAGCTCCTGGCAACAGCATGCGTGACCATGTGCCACAGAACTCTTATTGTCTCTGTAATGCTTTATTTTCTTTCTCAAGGGCTTATGCAAACTCCAAATAACACCACCATTAGAACATGCAAACCTCCCCTACATCCTTCTTTCAAATCACAGCTTGGCAGTCTCATTCACGCATCAAGTTTAGGGATGTCAATGCCAAAATAATTCTCACTGTGAATTAAAACACTCATCCAAGTAGAATCAGCTAATAGATCAAAGTGTTTACTCTCAGGACACCCTCTCATTACCCCGTAGTTCATGGGAGCTTGACTTTGTTTTCCTGAGGTTGCTTCTTTGATGCTTTGTGGTGCTCTTTTATTAACCAGCAGAACCTTTGACCAGCGATCTGTTATTAGATTTAATATATTCACCAATTCAGTTCACCAAAAAAAATCTGTTTTTGAATGGCAGAAAGAAGAGGATGGAGAGATTTTGAACTCTCTCACCGCTCCTGAGACCACCTTTGAGCAGTCTGGTCTTGGACCTGGACAAGAGTATGAAGTCAAGCTTGAGGTCTTAAAGAACAACACTCGTGGACCCCCAGCCAGCAAGAACATTGTCACAAGTAAGCAGCTGTCGACAGCAATTAACTGGCGGCCATATCCAGTCTGCTAATTTTCAGGACTTTTTTTTTTTAAGGAGACAGGATGTCTTACATGAAATTAGAAAGAGCAGTCAGCGGTTTATGTTAATTGGCAGTTATTTGCAGTGCAGTGAGTTGCTGAGCATTTCAAATTATTATTTTGAGTTAGAATAACTGAATATGTAAGTGTTAGTTTCTCAAGATCTTATTTTGCAAGACTTTAACACTTGAACGCTTGCCATGTGCTTTTCTACACCAGACCAGCTAAAATACTATTCTAAAGTTTGGGGTCTCTAAGATTTCTGACAGATCAATGATCAGATTGGGGAAATGGATGCCGAAAATACACCTTTGCCATAACTGGGATAAATTACATTTTAAAATACATTAAAATAGAAAACAGTTATAATATTTCACAATATTACTTAATATTACTTTAGCGCATTTAGTTACAATCTTTATACAATTTAAGGTCTTAATAATGATATTGAATAATATACAGTATGTTTATTTGATAATTTGATAGTTTTTGGGATATATTGTTCATATGGGTCTATCACCTTCCTATATCAGTATGAAACTAAAGTGACATTCTAAATATTACTAACATTTTTGTATGCCACATATTCTGAGTGACAGCTACAGAATAGAGCATTTCTAGCTCATCATCCTCTTCAACTATATATGATATGATTGTAGGATAAGGGTTTACCCTCAAATTTTATACTTCAAAAATAGCTTTTGGTTTGCTGAAAAACCTTGACCAACAACGTTGTGACATTTCCCAAAAATCCTTTCACTTTTATTACTTCCTTCTTTTAGAACGTACTAAAGATTATTTTGGAAGGAGATGTGCCTTTATAACGTTGGCCTCTTATGCTGTCAGTGCAAGTAACCAGAGTTTTCCTTCATGACAGGTTGTTTTTGCTGTCTTACAAATGTCTAAAAAAAATCTCCCAGCATGCCTCTAACGCTCCATCTACTCCATTTCTTCGACTTGTGCCACATAGGATTTGCATTAAAGGGGGACTAATTGCTCAAAGTGAGTTCTCTCCCTCACTTTCTGTGTGTGGGAGGCACCACTCAGCAACATGAGAGGCTGTCCTCCCGTGAGATAACTGGTGCATTGGAGCATCTCACATGCACAAATCTGCTCTAAGCTGCATGCAGTTCCTCTATATTATGTTACGCTCACATGAGTATGAGCTCTCAGTACAGTTCCTAATCTAACAAACTGATTTAACCATGAAAATAAGGACCTAGCTATTTTACTTGTACTCTTTTTAGTCTTGGAGAAGCAGGTGTGCAGATACAATTCTTTGGTCTTATTGTCAAAAGTAGTGATATAGATATGAATGCATCCATATTGATTGAATCAGAACTATTTTATTTATAATATTTGCAATGTTTGTTTTATTTTATGCACTATATTTACTATTTCAATCATTTATTTTTTATTAAGCACAGTGACAATATGAAAAATACATAGTATAAATATGTCTTTTTAAATAAAAATGTATAGCTACCATTTTATTTTAGGAGAGTGATCATCATATTTTGAGGTTCTTGACATCAAAACTGTATAGCAGCTGTTTTTAACTCATCTGCTTGCATAAATGTTCCCATTTTGTTCCCAGCTGTCACAAACCTCTTCTCTCATCCACAGTGATTGATGCTCCCAGCCAGGTGGATGTGCGTGATGTGACAGACACTACAGCCCTTATCACCTGGTTTCAGCCTGTCGCTCAGGTGGACGGGATCTCTGTGTCCTATGGCCCAATCACAGATATAGACAGGAACACAATCAAGCTTTCCTCCATGGATACCCAGTACCATCTGGCTGAGCTGTACCCTGACACAGAGTATGAGGTCTCTCTCATGGCCCGCAGGGGAGAGATGACCAGCTTTCCGGTCTTTGAGACCTTCACAACAGGTAGAAACTCTAGAAATAATTTCAGAACTTAAAGTGAAAATTCAGTCTGCTTCAGCAGGTCTACTGATAATTGTGTTGTACTTAGACCTGCATTTTGAAGCAGTTTTCTTTGTCTTGCCCTTGAGGATAACCGTACGTCTACAGGAAGTATTTTCTTTTATCCACATGTTTCAGACCTTGATGCCCCCAGCAACCTCAAGGCAGTTGAACAGACAGATGAGAGCATAACTCTGGAGTGGAAAAACAGCATATCTGATGTCCTCAATTACCGTGTCAAATACGGCCCACTTTCTGGAGGGGAGCATGGAGAACTGGTCTTCCCCAGCGGCCCGCAAGATACCACTCAGGCTAAAATCACTGGTGAGAGGCTAATTTGAATTACACAGTAATTCCTCTCCAGAGATTACAAACCACATCAATTACAAACAGATCATACAGATGAAAAACTGTGTTTGAAAACTGGAATAAAATTAGGCCATGCTGCAGTGCAGTCCAAACACTAGAGTAGTTTTCAGTCCATCTGCACATCCAAGCCATTTGTGCCCTCTTGAAATTAGAAATGTAGTTCTCAGGTGTTGAAGTGTAAAGTCATTTTCGGAAAACATCCTCAAAAAGGATTTAAAACAACTGGAATCTCATTGTAGGTCTGAATCGAAATAGGCTAATTCAAAAAAAGGTTCAAAGTGGCTTTTTTCGTACTTGTACTTATCAGCACTTTATTTCTAAATGAGCTCCTTTGTTTTAGTGACGTGAAGTGTTTACATGACTAAAAGCAAATGAGATGCTATCCCTTTTGTTGGTAATGCCTTATTCGTGCCTTAAATGAAGTAACACTGGTGCTTCAATGTGAAAATCCCAGTCAAAAAGGGAAAGCGGAGGCTTTCTTCGTCGCAGCAGCACTTCTATTATACACTTGTGCTTTGAGGCAATCTCCTGCGCTAATTCTTCTCTACAACCATGTGTTACCGCAAGCAGGGATTATCATGGCTGGGAGAAAAATATATTCAAAATGGATAATAGATTCTTTGTCTGGTTTGCTCCTTTGTCCTTGGGAGGCCTGTTCCCTGTAAATAAGGCGGACGATCTGTTCGGCTAATAACGCAGAGTCTTTCTCTCACACACACACATTACACTAGTTGTCTCTTTCACACAGTTATTATCTGTAATTGCCGTCACGCCTGTGATTTTATTGATAATGAGCTTCCTCTGCATTAGTCGTAATTTCATGCTGGAGGACCCCTGCACAGTGACCTCTGCAGGAGCCAATACAGGCATTAAGAGGGGTAAAGTGTGGGATTTGGGCTAAGGGCTCTTATGAATGGGGGCTGTGGGGATCTGAGAATCTCTTGTATGATGGTAAATATTGTTTCTGGCCTGTGGAGAAGCTCTTTGATGCAGCCACTGAAAGGCATTAGATTGATATGGCGTGCAGATGAAATTGAAACCGCGCTGTGGCAAGAACGAAAACAATTGCCTACCACGGAGGCTCCAAAAACAACTAATGTGAGAGATTAATGGTTTCATTTTGTCTAATGATTTGAGAGGACTGAATTTGCTGGGCTCTTTCTTAGGCCTTAGGCCCGGGATGGAGTATGGAATGGGAGTGACGTCAATCAAGGAAGAGCGTGAGAGTTTGCCTGCTACGACCAATGCTGTGACTGGTAAGACTTAACCAAATGGTCAGTAACTCACCTGTATTTTATGTTTTTTTTTTACTTTATTTAATGTGCTTGTCTTCCCCATTTTCTCCTCTTATTAGCCGAGTTAAAAGTGCATGTGAGTTCTATTGTCTTAATAAACCCACTTGTATGTATGTAATGTTAATTCTGAAAGGAATAGTTAAGGAAAAACTATTAATTCACACTTATAAAATTCACTTATAAAAGTGAATGATGACTGTACCAAAATGACAAAAAAGCACCATATCAAAGTGCTCAGGTATCATAAAAGTAGTCCATATGACTCCTGTGCCATAATCCAAATCATCTAAAGCCTTTGTGTGACGAACAGACTAATAATGTAAATAATGATTTACTGAAAATAGTGACATCCACCATAGCTCTTTTTGGTTTGTTCGTGTTGGATTTGTAAATGATCAATTATTTTTAGTTGAATCATTTTAATGAATCATTTGATCCAGTTCACAAAACAGGTCTAAATGATTTGTTTAGTTCTCAAGTTCAGCTCACTGACTCAATGATCTGGTTGCAGTGATTAAAAGCCCCCTGGATTATCTAAAGTAGTTTGAATATAACAAATGAGTCAAGTTTTTATGATGTCTGTGGTGCTTCTTGCAGCTTAAAAGCTCCAAGTCCCATTCATTGTAATTGCATGGAAAAAAACATCCAGTTTCTCCTGTTGTATTCAGTGTTAGAAAATACATGTTGGGACAACATGATGATGAGTAAATGATGACAGAGTTGTCATTTTTTGTTTTTAATGTTATGTACCTGTCCTCTTAGATATTGATGCTGCCAAAGACCTTGAAGTAAGTGAGACCACGGAGACCACATTGGCACTGGTTTGGAGAAGGCCGGTCGCCAAAATCGACACCTATGTGCTAGTGTTTACATCTGCGGATGGCACAGAAACTGAATTGGAGGTACCTGGTGCTGCCAATACCTACATCCTGACTGACCTGAATCCTGGCATGCTGTACACCATCAGCCTGACTGCCAAGAGAGGAAGAAAGATGAGTGCGCCAGCCACTCTGTCAGCATCCACAGGTTAGTATGCATCATTACATTTTCATTTAGATATAAAGAATGCATCTTCACATCCCCGTTTCTCTTACCTCTAGAGTGACAAAAGCAATATTGGATTGGATCATAAAATAAGCTTTCAAAAAATATGATTTGAATATTTTTTTCACCACATAAATGTATTTATTCAGCAGGCCACTGAGGATCTGAAGGCAACTCTGGAATTTATTATCTTGACTATTTTCCTCCTTTAAGTGCCAATATTTCTTTTGGAGTTTGAAGATACTGCAGTCCTTGTTCTATAAATTTGAATGAAACATTTTGTAGCTCCTTATCATGAGAAAACTTCCATAAAGATCTCAAAATGCCACCATGCACTGGAAACTGAAGCTTAATATCCCTATTCTCTGCCCTCATTTATGGCATGTGGGTTTATTTTTCTTTTTAGAGAAAGCCCAAATCTCTGCGGACAGGATGCCACTTAACTTCCAGAATTTTTTTACCAAAATGTTCTTGATTTTATAACAGAATAATCATTAACTAATACCAAGGAGCTACAGAATATAACATCAGTTGTTTGCTTTGGTCGCCATGGCAAGACAACAGATACAGTGTTTCTCAAGATCCCAAACACGCACACACACACACACTCACACTCACACACGCACAGAAAGCTCATTCATGTGATAATCGTCAGAGTGAGCCCACTCCCCTTTTGGATTTGCGTGATTTGACCACAATGAACTGTGGGGTGGACTGATAAATAGGACACATGCTGAGCCGCCTGTTAAAATGTTGTCTCTGAAATCACCAGCACTATAATCACAATGCATGTATTTCAGCAGCCATTATCGGCCTTAGACACGGCACACAAACATGGGCATACACTTCCCTAAGACCCGATGGAAATGGGAAGGTGGGGTGGGGGAGACCTTTAGGTCTGGGCTTTCTTCTGTTCACTGAATGCTTCTCTGGCATGATTATGAGAGTTTCAGCTTGTAACATGGAGACCTGATGACCATCTCAAAGGAAACATATGAGGACACAACCAGGCCAAAAGGAGAGAGCAAACAGTCACATGCATGCACAAAGTTTTGTTATGTTGTGTTAAGGTATGGTCACATACGTGAATTTTCAGCAAAATTTTGTGGGCAAAAAGGTCTATTGTCAGTAGTATAGCTATTTATGAAGCAAAGCTTACACAGGAGTCACTTTCAAACCAAGAAGCTTTCTGTTGGCCCAATTGTGACCAATTTGAACCCGTTTCGAAATCGCTGTGGGGAAATCATTCAGCCTCACACAAAATTCCCACATGGATACACATTAAAATGCAATGCAATGCAAAACAAGCAATGATAAATGTGACCACACCTTCATGGCTTGTGCATGCGTACAACAAAGGCTTTATCCAAACACCCTAAAGGATCTCACAGCGATAAAGCCATTCTTTTCTTCTATCCCCATCTGCATGCAGTGAAGGCCATGCCTCAGACATGCATGGGCCGCTTTCAGTGGCGGGAACTCTATTGGATAAGTGTGCAAAATGAATAAATTTCTCCAAATTTCAGTTCCCATGAATGGCGCAAGATGATCAATGAGTTGTTTTGCTGTTTGACAGCTTCGTATTGTTTCATCTCCAGGTTTCAAAAGCGACAACAGGCCCTTATGCCTGGGAAGGTCATTCACTTCATCCCCATTGTCTCTCACCCTATTTGCACGCCACGTTTCTGCCCTCTTGAATGTGCATTGACAGGATAATGGTTAGCCCACCGTGCATCTCTTAGCTATCTGCCCCCACTTTGCCTGTGAATGCTGACAATGCACGTTGATGTTCAATTATAGGTTGCAATGCACCGCGCTGCATGGCTGCCTCCCATATTTGAAGTGTTCAGCGTACCTCTGCTCAGGCAGGCTAGGCAGGACCTTCAAAAATTAATGGCTTTTCTCAGGGCCATTAATACCAAAGCTGTCTCAGCAAGCTGGTGCTTGGATGTTAATAGGTTGCGAGAGAAAAGACTGCAAATTAGTATGTTTGTCACTACAACTTTTTGAAAGTTATTACTCAGTTATTACTGTTGTTTTTTTTCACTGCATGGGCAGATGTTCTGTTCTGTTTGGAACAGATGGAGATGAATTTGTTAGGAGTAACACATTAAAAGGTTTATTGTTGCTCATAACATGGATTTTTCCCTCTAATTTTTAAAATGCTTTGCATTGTTTTGAATAATGTGAAACTTGTTTGTTTTCTGGTCTTTTTGTTTGGACTTCAATTCATTCGACTCAGCAATTAAAACGGCCATCATCTCAAAGAGAGAATGCCTTCAGAAATCAGCCAAACCTGTTCAGTCACCATTACCCATGTTCTTCTCCTATATGTACCTTTTCTTGCCAAATTAATTATCTTCTGATTTGTTTGTCATCCAGATGAAGAGAAGCCTCAGGTGGGCAACATCACCATCTCTGATGTGTCCTGGGACAGCTTCAGTGTGTCCTGGGAGCTGGACAAAGGAGAGGTTGAGGGCTTTCTGGTTGACGTATCTGACCCAGATGGCTTATCTGATGGCCAGAACCATACTCTATCCAGCCAGGAGTTCAGCTTGGCTGTCATTGACCTCTCCCCTAGTACTTTCTACAGGGTCACACTGTATGGGCTGTACAAGGGAGAGCTCTTAGATCCTGTCTTTGCTGAAGCCATCACAGGTATCAATTCTTGCCCAATCTTGGACCAGCTTGGTCTTCTTTTCCAGTTTTCTTTGGATCAAATGCTGTGTCTCAAGCAGCAAAACCAACGAACCTCTTTTCTCTTCTAATGTGCAGTTCATCACATCACATGGTGAATTAAAACTAACACATTTTTATTATTATTTTAACCAGTTTTTGTAGTCTTCATAGTGTATTCATTTCTTCATCTACTATCATCTTGTACTGAAACTAGTTTCCAACGAGTATTTCTTGTATTTTCCACTCTTAATATAGAAGGTAAAGTGAATATTTGGGCATTTTTTTAACAAAATAATGAATATAATGCAGCCACATCCAATAATACTGATTTCAGAAGAATTCTCAATTAATTAATACTTTTATTCAAAATGGATGCATTAATCAAATGTGCTTTGATGCATTGATTAATATTACTTTTTTTGTAATTAATACAGCCATGGTGTTAAGAGAGTAAACAAATAAAATAAAAATTACAACCCCAAAGTTTTAAATAGTAGTGTAATGCAGCATCATCTAACATGACTGTATCCAAAATAAATCCCAGTGTCCGAATAAGTCCATTTCTATATATAGTATACGGAAAGCAATACGTCTAATGTACTATGTCAGTTTTCATAAACGTATGATCCGCTGGCCATCATATATTATTCATCTGATGTCATAGTTCACATGACGTTAACAACATGGTTGAATAATATGTCTGAATTGTATTAATACTACAACACATGCATACTTGTAAAACAAAGAGTACTTCATTAATGCCTGACAAGTGAGTTCATAATCAAATGCTGTACATACTCGACAGTACATGATTTCAGACACAGATAATCTCTCAAATGTGCAAAGCACTAACAAACCAAGCCCCTTTCAAGTCAGCGACAGATTCTGTCGTCTGCTGAATTTTATGTTGAAGTAAAACTGACATTCAGAGCACACCTGCACTGCATCATAATGCCTCCCCACACATTCACGTCTGCATAATCACCAGCACAGCCTCCAGGTGCAGTAAATGACCTCTGCCTGTCATCGCCGGGACATTTGTGTTTAATAGGCAAAACAAAGTTAGACTAATGATGCCTTTTTCATTCTAATTGACTGCGGCATTCAACTCACATGGTCGGTGAGTCAATTGAAATCATTTAGTTTGTGGCATTTATAGTCTACCAAGTTGTATTGTAGCAAACATACATTTATTAGGCGCATACCAACATTTTGCCCCTCCTCAGAGAGTCAGCGAATAGAGCGGGTGACTGGGCTGGGGTGTACTGCCATGGAAGTGATCCTGAGGAGTTTTTGTCGCTTCTTGTGAAGGATCTTTTCAGTATGCACACCCAGTTTTCTGACCCTGTGCTACTTCTCATTCTTATGCCTCACTTTCACACATTTTCTAGGCGTTTATCAGCCAGTGGCTGCAGGGGCCACAGTTGTAGCAGTCTCTCAAGTCTGCATGCAAAAAGGCAGAGGAGAAGGGGAACTGATTGGATTTCTGTTAACCTCCTCTCTATTCATGTCACATGACCCATGAACTCTTGCCTCGCTCTGGCCTGAGTAATACAAGCTTTTGAAACCAGAAAAGTGTATAATGTTTACAGAAACTTCGGTAGTTTTCTTGCTCTGGTTGGTTTGCGTATCCCTGCTGCAACATTTAACTGTGTCAACACAGATATCCCCCTCAGAGGTTTTAGCTGCCTGCTGTCGAATTACTGCTTCCAGACCTTGTTTCTGTAGGTTAGCTGGCGCCTTTTCCACCTCCACAAACAGATGCCTCTTTGTCAAACCGGAGAGACTTAGAAGCCAGTCAGATGAAAGTGATCCTTGGAGAGCACGTTAGTACTCTTGAAATGCCTCAAACACTGCTGACACTCTTAAACAAGTGAACAGTGCTAATGAAGAGGGACAGCTCCACAGGATTTGTCCTCACTGGTTTTCATTTCCAACACTTTTCCACATTCAACAAATGTCTTTTCTGTTTCACATCATCCAGAGCTTTAGAGGAAGAAGAGGTTCTACATTCTACAACAACTACATTGTTTTTTGAACAGTTTTGATCTCAGTATCGGGTATAACTATTGAATTTCCATTCAATTTCTGTAATTTGTTGATTGCCTTCTGTGTGTATCCAATATCCAATTATTGTTTTTTTTTAATTAACAAGATTAATACCAAATTTATATTCTAAATATAAACTATATATTTATTGTATATAAAATGTTAATTAACGATATTTATTATATATAAAATGGTATTTTTTAAAATTGCATTTAGAAATTATTTATACATTTAGAGTCTGGCTACTGGATTGTTAAACATCTCTGGTTTTGAATTTTCTGACAAGCATTTAGAAATTAGACTGAGCAGAAATAAAAATGTACAAGATCAAATTAAGTCAATTTATCATAATTCAATATGATCTTCCTTCTCCTTAATACTTCATATACTTTCAAAGTAAAAAGTAAAACTAATATGTAAAATGTGTGTAAGGCAGTAACTGGTTCTTAGTACATGAAGATGAAGAGCAAACCACAGCATATTAAAATTGGACCACATTCTGGCACATACAAGGCTATTGTTGAAAATACAATGCATTGCTCATGTGGTCAAGACATCCCTGAGGCTTTAGGTTTTCAGTTTTACATATCCTTACCACAACGATTACTTCTCAAGAGACGTCTTTCAATCTTTCATTGTCATTGGCCTTCTTGCAAGATCAGCTAAAAACGAGACAAAAATGCATTTGCAGGATGAGCCCAACTGTCAATATGATTATTATGGATATGTCATTGTCCCAGAACAGCTCTGTCTTGAACCCTGCATGACTGCTATCATATGATGATACAATTATGATGGTGGAACCTAATATAATGGTGGAAAATTCATCAATGTCAATTTTTTTTTCTACTAACCAACAGATCTCATTCCATATTCTAATCCAAATATGTAAATTAAATTTACTGGCTCACTGATTTCAGCATCACCTGCCACAGATATAGGAACAACTGATAGATGACTGAACAATTGATTTTAAAAAAGCCTATTTTCATGCATGAGTAACATAATCGCTGAATTGTCTCTCATACAGCAGAGTCTTCCCCTTCTCAAATTTATATAACTTAAACAAACACCACAAATAGGGGAAAATTGGTTTAGGGAACCACATTCGCAGTTCTTGGCCATTTAACCTCTTCTAAGTACATTCCACAGAGTTTACAGAGGAAGAACAACTTTATTATTTTGTCAACCAGAAGCTGAACCTGAAGTGGAGCATCTTTCGGTCTCAGACATCACCCCGCACAGCTTTAAACTGACATGGACAGCACCAGAGGGCATCTTTGATACATTCACTCTCAAAGTCGGGGATTCTAACGGCCTGGGCCAACCTCTCCAGATCAGTGTGTCTGGAGACAAGCGAACAGAAGCGGTGACAGGTCTCAATGAAGATATGGAGTATGAAATCGAGCTCTTTGGGATCATTTTGGGACGAAAATTCCAGCCCCTTTTGGCTGTAGCTCGAACAGGTATTTGGATTTTTAAGAGAAGCTGGTGGAGGGACCACTAACTCTTTTTTTTTTCTTCTTCTTCATTTTCAATGATTTAATGTTTCTGTCAGCCAGCAGGTTTGGTCAAAACTAATACCATTAAAAATGAAGTCTTTTTCATTCCTCCATTACCTTCTTTCCCATTTTTTAACAATATTACAACATCACTCATTGTTTTCTTTCTCCTTACTGTGTCCACAGAGTAGCTCAAGAGTCTCTCATTAACAAAAACAGTTGCATCCAAGTCTTCTCTCACCAGTTTTATTTTCTCCGTCTCTATCTGCTGTGTGATTGAGGGTTTTATTTACAAAGCAGGACCAACTATTTTGTGTATTTGTCCTGATTGCGTGCTTGTCTCTGGCAATCTTCTTTTATGTTAGTGAACTTCACTTTCCACTTGTGTCTGATGTTGGCATGTCACACTATTGTGCCTCTGTACTGGGGGGCAAGTTAATCTTCTTGCGTCTGTCATGCGAGATTCAGAGGTCCATCACTGAGAAATAGCTTTAAGGCCAGGGCCTTTGTCTGCGTGTCCTTTCTCTGTAATCGCACAGTTGGTCATCCTCATGTCCTGAATGTTTACTTTGATGCATCTATTTGTTGCAGCACAATAAATGGGGTAGTTCAAGAAGTTTCTTGACACCAACTGTATTTTTGTTTCTTTTACAGTCTGAAATTACTTGTTTCTGGGGACAGGTTTTTAACTCCTATTTGTCAAATGCTAGAACACACATTTTTAACAGTATATTTTTATTTGTTTCTTCTCTGTGTGTCATTCTTATCAAGGTCTGGGAACACCCAAGGAGATACGCTTTTCTGATGTGACAGATACATCGGCCACTGTTCACTGGACTTTGCCCCGTACCCATGTAGACAGCTACCGGGTCACCTATGTGCCCATTCAGGGTGGTAAGTGATGTGGTCATTTTATTATATATTATTACAAATAGTATTTTATTATATATTATTACAAATTAAAATTACTTTTACATTTTGATGTATTTTAAAATGTAATTTATGATCTGGTGCCCAAGATTTTTTTTATTATTATTATTATAAATGTTGAAAACCTGTCATATTTATATATATATATATATATATATATTTTATTTATTTATTTTGTTATTTTTATTTATTTTTTTGATGAATAGAAAGTTCAAACAACAGCATTTATATGAAATAGAACCATAATAAATGTCTTTATTATTTGATCAATTCAATGTGTCCTTTCTGAATAAAAGTATTAATTTCTTTTGAAAAAATAACTTTCATACACCAAACGTTTGAATGGAAGTGCACATATATTAGTACTATTTATAGCACATTTGGATCTTTTGTTCTGGAAATGAAAGCAAAGTTGGCACATAGTCCATCTTAAGAAAGCGAGACTTTTACCGTGTGGTTTTCTATGCATTTGGATAGTTGCCTGTTGGAAAATTATAGTATTATTTGTACTTCCTATATTGCATAAGTTGCGGAGGAAATTCTGCCATCTTGGCATAATAAATTGATTGAATTCAAGAGATGTCCCCCTAAAGTCTCATACTGTCCTTTTTGGCTTCTCTGTGATCAGTGCAGGTTTTTAGATCAGGCCCATCTTCAGTTATGTGAATCTATCAGTGCATATCATAAATCAAACCACACTGTTTTATGCATCAGCATAGCATTCTTGCATATCACCATCCTAATTAATCACAGACAGTGCTGCCCTCTAGTGACAAACGCTAAATCTAATTTATTCCAGTGTTCTGTCTCCCCCTGCAGGCAGCCCTATGACACTGAGAGTAGATGGAGGAGAGTCTCAAGCCATGCTGCCTAATCTGACCCCTGGAGTGACCTACCAGGTCACTGTCATCGCTGTGAAGGGTTTGGAGGAGAGTGAACCAGGATCTGATCGAGTCACGACAGGTACAACTATATTTCTAGAATATAATCAGTGTTGGGAGTAATGCAAATACAAGGTAATCAGTTAATGTAAAATAATTACTTTTCAGTCAAAAAGTAGTGTAACTTGATTACGTTTTTGATTCTGTAATCTCATTACTATTAAATGACCTTTAGTTACATTTTAGTTACTTTTCAGCATTTTAAATAAATTTAATTAAGTAAGGTACTTTTAAAGCATGAATTATACACCTGTCATGAGCGAGATCTATTATACAGTGTATTTATCTGATGCAGAAATGTAAGGTGCTGAATGCATGACTTATACACACTGATGAACCAGCAAGACACAGAGACACTAATTTCAGTTTGTTGAGAGGAAAAGTTTTTTGAAAGTTACATAAAAATAAATTAGTAATGTAATTGTTTTTTCAATTATGTAATTAATAAATTAATTTACTTAAAACATTTTAAAGAAGTAATAAGTAATTAGTAGTGCATTACTATTTTTGAGTAACTTACACAACATTGATTATAATCTCACAAATAGTTTATGGAATAGGAAAGCGCTCACCAAAAATGCTTATCAGCAAGAGTGAATAGTTATTATTAAATAATTGAACAATAATATAAAATATTAATTAATTAATCATTTTAATTAATATTATATTATAAAATAATAAAGAACTACTTTTTATTTTTAGCAGCTCATATTCATAGCTAGATTCTGTATTATTCAGTGCACTAAGTATGACTCTTTTGCATTCCTGTCTTGCAGACGCCTAGTAATCGACTCCAAGCTGTCTCTCAGTGATTTTGCTTCTCTTTTGTCTCTCTGTTTGTATCTGTTGGCCCACAGCCCTGGATAAGCCTCGAGGTCTGACAGCAGTCAACATCACTGACACTGAATCTCTGCTGCTGTGGCAGCCGTCCATTGCTACTGTGGATGGATATGTCATCACTTACAGCGCAGACAGTGGTAACAACTCAGACTGTCCCTAATTATTCTTGAAGGAAGGCTGTTTCAAACAATAAAGCAGTGAGTCTCAGTTGTGTGTTTTGTTCTTTTGTCAGTGGCTCCAGTGATGGAACGGGTGTCTGGGAACACTGTGGAGTTTGAGATGAGCTCCCTCACACCTGCCACCTTATACACCGTTAAAGTTTATGCTGTCAGAGAAGCAGCCAAGAGCGCTGCAACCACCACAGAGTTCACCACAGGTATGGTGAACACTCACTCACCCTTACGCACAAACAACACAAGACATCTGGACGCTCATACAAGAGCAATATTTATTGGTGTAGAGTAAAAGAGTAGCCTTCTGACATATGTTTCTACTGGGCAAAAATACACTTTCTACTTTGACCTAAAAATAAAATGTTTTCACACTTTCACACTAGGTTAATTTGTCCACTACTAAATTGTCAGTGGTCCTTCATGCATCAGAGATAAATTTTTTTTTTTTTTTTTTTTTTTAATCATGAAGAATGTGTTTTAATAATCATTCAGTTAAATATTTTTTCACACTTTTTTGCAGAATCAACTAATAAAAACTTAACTTAAGAGAACAAAAATCTTAACATTAGATAAAGCCAGCAGGTTAAAAATTCTTGTTTCATTTCATTGACATATTGGACTCAAAAGGTTTTACAGAGGTGATTTTCTTTTGTGAAGATCTCTTTTTATCACTTCATAAATCAGGAAATACTATCAACAGCCAGAACAAAAAAAAAAAATCACCATTTTTTAGGAATAAAATATTGTATAAAGCCTGGCAAATTATATATGAACAAACCCCTCTGTAAAAACCTTCAGATTGTAGATAGGGATAAAACTTTAAAGATTGGTATATATATATATGTATTACAGAAGTGGAGATATTTGGCTCAGTGCAGGAGAAAAATCTCATTTTGAGAAAATGGCCTTTAAAGATATGTATTGTAATTAAAATCTATAGACGCAAACAGATAAAGTGCTATGAAAGAAACACTTAAAAGTGTATTTTGGATGTTTTCTTTCCACTAGTCTAAAAAAGACTTTATGAAAAGCCCAAAAAACAGTGCATAAAGAAACAGTGTTTTTGCCTGTAATGTCTCACCTTAAGAATTCAGAATGCAAGGTTAATAACAGAATACTCTCTGCTGCAGATGTTGATGCCCCTCAGAATCTGGCTGCCAGTAATATTCAAACAGAAAGTGCCATGTTGACATGGAAGCCACCAAGAGCAGACATCAGTGGGTACATCCTCAGCTTTGAGTCCGCTGATGGTTTAGTCAAGGTGAGTGGACCGTCTGAACGAACGACCAAACTTTAAACATCATTTACAGCCTTAAAACTGAAGCTTGGTCATTTTTCTGGTCTGCAGTGATTATTAAATGCATGGTCCAGTGCCGATTCTGTGCTGTACTGAAATGTTCCTGGTTTTCTTCTCTTGGCTCAGGAGGTTGTCCTTAGCCCCACGGCAACATTTTACAGCATGTCTCAGCTGACTTCCTCCACAGAGTACACAGTCAGACTGCAGGCCATCGCTGGGCCAAAGAGAAGCAGAATCATCTCGACAGTCTTCACCACCAGTGAGCCAATAACCTGAAAGCACAACTTCATTACATGATCACAAACTCTGAACAAAATAAACTAGCCTCTGGTCAAACTCTTTTTTTTATCACAGTTGGAGTGCTATACAAGCATCCTAAAGACTGCTCGCAGACTCTGTTAAATGGAGAAACAACCTCAAGCCTGTACACTATTTACCTGCGTGGAGATGAGAATCAGCCTCTGCAGGTCTACTGTGATATGACCACTGATGGAGGCGGCTGGATTGTGAGTAAATCTTCCTCAAATGACATGCAGGATAGAAAGATTGGCTGTTCTGATCCTACAGGAGGTATTTAAAGTGATAGTTCACACAAAAATGAAAACCTGCATCTATAAATGTAAGAGCACTTTTATATGTTTTTATTTTATTATTATTTAATGTCAGGCTTTACAGGGTTAAATGAAAGTCTCATAATACACAGAGAGCAAAAACACTGGTCATTATAATAATGTGGTACCTCCAGGTGTTTGTGAGACGGCAGAGCGGTAAAGTAGAGTTTTTCAGAAACTGGAAGAACTACACTGCAGGCTTCGGTGACCTGAATGATGAATTCTGGTTGGGTATGTTTACATCTGTGCACACATATCAAATTGCTAATATTGCCCTAGGAAGCCCCAAGGTATTATGATATGGAGCAATTTTGAGCATGTTGGTCTACAAATCTCATTCCGTGTGTCTGCAGGTCTCTCTAACCTCCATAAGATCACCTCCTCTGGGCAGTATGAGCTGCGTGTGGACCTCAGAGATAAGGGCGAGTCTGCATATGCGCAGTATGACAAGTTTTCAGTCTCAGAACCACGCAGTCGCTACAAAGTGCATGTTGGAGGATACAGTGGCACTGCAGGTCTGCAAGATCTCTATTATACTGTTGTTTTTTGTGTAGTTTAATATTAATATTTTAGTATATTAAAGTAAGTAATATTTTATATTAATATTTTATAATAAGTATTTATGTGAATTAATAAATTAAATAATGAATTACATCTTGTCTAATATATTTTTATACTATCGTTCAAAAGTTTTGGGTTCGATAAGATAGTTTGATCAAAAATACTGTCAAATATTGTGAAATATTATTACATTGTAAAATAACTATTTTCTATGTAAATATATTTTAAAATGTAATTTATCCCTAAATATAACAGTTGTGCTGCTTAATATTTTTGTTGAAATTTTAATTTTTTTTTTTCAGATTTCATTGATAAATAGGAGGTTCAAAGAAACAGTATTTGTTTGAAATAGATTTGTCAAAAAATTTTTGCTGAATAAAAGTATTAATTTCTTTAAAAAAAAAAACATTTTTACTGAGCCCAAACTTTTGAAAAGTAGTGTATATGACTTTGTAATAATTTTGTAATGCTCTTTTAAAGGTGACTCAATGACGTATCACCACGGCCGTCCATTCTCGACCTACGATAATGACCACGATATAGCTGTCACCAACTGTGCTCTGTCTTACAAGGGAGCTTTCTGGTATAAAAACTGTCATCGAGTGAATATAATGGGACGATACGGAGACAACAGTCATAGCAAGGTACACATTTCATATGTGCTTTCTAATAATACACAGTAGAGACAGATTTAGATTGTTTTAAACTGTTTTATCTCCAGGGTGTAAACTGGTTCCACTGGAAGGGTCATGAGCACTCCATCGGGTTCGCAGAGATGAAGATCAGGCCCACTAACTTCAGGAATTTTGAGGGAAGGAGAAAGCGATCGTAAACCTGTGCGCTCCAACTCGAACCAAGCAACCCTCCACTGCTGACCATTTGCCCCTTGTTTCTCCTGCATCATCTCATCCCCTTCATCTACCAAAGTCACTGCCAGGAGCCCAGCCTGCTCTTCACACTCTCCTATTCATGGAGAACAAGTACAAAAAAGTTTTCACCCCCCATTCAAAGCTACAGTCCATACACAGTTGTGTGTGTACCACTTCTGTGCATGTCAATCTGACAGTAAACCAATAGACTCATAGTGAAGTGTTTAACATTACACACTGTGCCTGTACATCTTAAGCACACCAAAGACAGACACTCCAGTAACATCTATATGATACAATGCCTACGGAGAGGAGATTTTGAGTTTGGCTTGGTGCTTTCCAGTTTAAAAAATACTGATATTATTCTTTCTGTATATCCCATACAGTTACAGTGGGAAGAGTTGAATGTTTGTGTGTGGTATTTTTGCTTCAGAGCCTCTTCCCTAGCTAGGCTGTGAATTAGCCTCAACAATTATTTATCCTTTAACTTCTCAATTAGGGCGAGATGTTTAATGGCACACGGTAAAAACTCAGCATTTAATATGCAGGACTGCATAAAAATATCTAGTGGGGAGGCTCAGAGATTTTTTTTTTTTCATCTCTTTTGTCTGTCTGTGACGAATCTAAGTACCCATGCTCTGTTTTCTCTCTCCCACAACTCATGCATTCATCGGTTCTGAAGTGGCGCATTTCTGCAACCAGTACATACACAGTACTGCTAAGTGTTTATGTGCACCTTTCATCGTGTTTCCTGTACCCTATAACTATATGGGCATTCAGTCACAGAGCATAAGAATCTTGATTTGTTGATTGTTATCCAATAAAAAAAAAAGTTTTAAATGAAACAAAAGTTAAGGCAGGACCTATGTTCAGTCTTTTGTTTAAGTGATACTGTGTAATGTTCAAGATTCAGGAAAAGGAAAAGTAATGCCCAGGTGATTGGAATTATTGTAAACATAGCCTCATATGAAAGTTCTGTTTGCAAAAAAGAATTAAGAATTAATATACAGAAATAAGTCTTTGTGTTTGCCCCTACCCTGCTTTCGACTTAACCACTGACCCTATACAATACCTGTGTAAATTATGTCTCGATTTGGTATTTGAATATTTTTGTTTGTTTGTTTGTTTATTAAATGGGTGTACAACAGGTGTTTCTTTGTAAACCTTCTTACAATAAAACGGATTTTGTTTAATAAATCACGTTTGCATTGTGCGCTTATTATTTGGACACTCAAAACGAGCCTAATGTAACAAAACTTTCACGTTATTCAAAACCGGAATGTCCTAGCTTGTCAATCTATCTTGGTTTTTTTTGTTTCGCAAAATTGCAAAAAACAGCTGTGAGGGTTTACAACCAAAACGCAACAGAGATGTTTTCCTAGTAACATCATGTGTTGCCAGATTGCGCGATGAAAATGCGCATAAATGCGTGGTGAAGAATTGGACATTTGTATTGATTCGTGTGGGTTTCTTTACCATTTTAAATGAACAAATTCAATTATTTAATCGTGAAACTCAAATCAAGCTAATATTCCTCCTCACTCAATCATTAAATCACTCATTCGCTTTTGAATATTCCAGAGTCATCTGGCAACTCTGAATAAAACACTCCCCCGTGATACTGTACATTGTAAATATTATGAATAACCTTTATAGCTTAGCTGGATTATGCTAAGCGTAAAGTCCACTTCTATCCGATAGAAAATGATAGTAACTTGCTTTAAAAATGGTTGAAGTTTAAAATACCTCATGAGAGCGATTCAAGCCCTCTCAAGAAGGGTTGGGCAATTTTGCTAAACAAACGCGTGCGTCTTAGGCAATATGGGCGAACCTGACATTCAAGTTTCGTAACTTTAGGCTACCTGCGTTTGTGATACAGTTTTATTTTGTTTAAATATGCGAAAACGATCGCGATATAAACTTTTGGAATACTTTGCTATAGCTGGATTAATAACATTTGTAGTTATCCTCGTTTTTAACAGCACAATACGGCCGTCTCTACCGAAGAAGACTCCAGCACCTAAAGAGCTCTATAACGTGATCTCACCATCAACATACAAATTCATTCTGAACCAGCCAGAACTGTGTGAGAACATAAGTCCTTTCCTGGTACTTGTGATCCCAGTGACTCTCAAAGACACAGAGGCGAGGACTGCTATTAGAAGGACATGGGGTCAAGATGGCTTGATTCCTCGTGTGACCATTTTGCATTTGTTTGTCATTGGTCAGCCAGCACAAAGAGACCCAGTACTGCAGGAGCACCTTGAGAAGGAGAGCAAGGAATATGGTGACATCATTCAAATGGACTTTGTGGACAGCTACCATAATCTCACAATCAAGACGATGATGATTATGAACTGGATAGCCACTTACTGCCAGGGGGCCTGGTATGCCATGAAGATAGATGCAGATATCTTTCTCAATGTACGTTACCTGGTGGACTACTTGCATGACCAGAGCAAGTCCTCAAGGAAAGACTACATCACGGGATCAGTCATCTCAGATGCTGTTCCTCACAGGGACAGCTTCAACAAATGGTACATCTCAGAGGGTCTTTACCCAGACTCCTGGTATCCTCCATACGTGTCTGGAGCTGCATATGTCTTTTCTACTGACCTGGCCAGAAAAATATCCTGGGCCTCTAGATTTGTGCGACCGATTCCACTCGAAGATGTCTATGTGGGGCTGTGCCTACACGTCCTGGGTGTAAAACCAGTTTATGCAACAAAATTTCTGGGATTTAGGAATCTTTTTGAGGTGCGCAGACTTAAGTATGAAAGGTGCACTTTTGCCAAGCGCATTATAGTGAATGGCTTTAACCCACAGAATCTTCTCCGCATTTGGCATGACTTTCAGAAGTCTTATTTTACATGTTGATACAACTGAAAGAACTAAAATTGTTAAACTTATGTGTAGTATTTGCTAGTACCATTCCTTTAACAAAGTTCACATCAGTAGTGAGATCCAGCACTGTAACATATGCGAGGGAGAACAAAATATTGTTTTACTGAAAGGGCCAAGAACACTTACAAGGGAAGTAGACAGCTGTTGAGGTGTGGTATGTAGAAAATAATTAAATTTAAGAGAAAAAAACAATATAGAGGGGGAAGAAGGGCATGTGGAAGTGGAAGAGGTTATGTAAAACACTTTCTTAGATAAACTATTTTAAAGACTATTTTTAATGCCGGCCGTGGGCCACAGACCTCAGGTATTATAAGTGATCCATCACCTATTTCATAGTGTTTTTATTCTTCTGCCTTCTGGAGGATGGCAGAAAAATAAAAACACTTTGAATTGGGTGAGAGGGGTCACATATTACCTGAGGAGGGAGGATTGGAGTCCTTAAGAAGAGGAGATACTGCTGTGATATGTTCAGGATTTTTCTGTATAGTGTGAGTCCGTATAAATAGCAATCTCTTTAATCTGTTTTCAATGATTAAAAGGCGGCTTACTGGCTCTTTTATTTGTCCTTTTGTAATTACTTTCAATTTAGAAACCATACAGTAGCTGCCCTTACAGATATATCAGCAATTTCTTTTATTAAGCGGATTGCACTATTTGAACAAAGCATGATAGAGAGCTCTTTTCTTTCTGTACTGAAGTTGCACATATAATTTTAAAAGAGCTATTTACCATCCACGTATGAACTTTAAACAATAAAAATATTTATTTTTGATGGGAGAAAAATACTTGTTTCTTCTGTGTATTACATTTTGAGATGCTGGTGCGTGATTTAAACAGAAGGGGGCGCAGTTTCACTAAAAATAGCGAGTGGAGGAAACGTAGCACTCTACGTACACACTTGTGTTCTGGTAAGAAAATATTTATTTAAAGATGAAGTGGTTAATATTTATCTATTTACAATCCAACTACTTTCTATATGGTCATGTACATTCAATTTACTGCTCAGAGCACATAACTATTTGTGCGTTTGTTTGTATAATGAAGCAGAAATATTTATACACTTATCTAACACACATACTCAGTCTACATTTCAATTTGCACACAATATACCTGTACATGCAACTGTCTATTGTTATATACCTGTACATACAACTGTCGATTTGTATATTTTTATTCCTTATTGTTCTATTTTTTTTTTATCTGTGATTTTTTTGTTCTGTAACTGTCATTCTGTCGCACTGTGGAAGCTCCTGTCGCGAAAACAAATTCCTCGTATGTGTAAACATACCTGGCAATAAAGCTCATTCTGATTCATCACTTTTGCATTTGCAGCCTGTGGTGCAGTTTGTGCCTGGAAATCGGCTGCTCAAACATAATAAACAAAGCATTTAACACCATGGAAAAGTAAATTCAGGTTGTTTAATTATATTGGATGATAATTAAGCGCTGGGTTATGTTTGTTGCACAATATCATAATATTGTGTAACAGCAGATTGGCAGAGTTAACTTACAAAGTTGCAGTGAGCTTCCTAGCCACACAGCGTGATTAAGCATCATAGGCGTTTTCCTGAGCCGTAGATGTGTCTCGTTCGTTTTGAACGAATCTTTTGAGTGAACGAATTCAGCGTATTCATATTTGTATTATTCGCCGGTCTCTTTCTTTGAACGAATCTCTGAGCAAATCAGTGTCTAAACGACTCGGAGCGGCACTAAACAATGACTGGTGAGTCTATCTTAAGAGTTGGCATTTGAAGGGAATCGCTTTTGATGCTTAAACTTTCTGTAGTCTATTAAATTTGTTTACACGGCAAATGGCCATTAAATGAATCTATTTGGTCAAAGATTCAAAAGAATCGAGTCACTGAATCGAAATCCCCACCACTTAGTTCTGACCGAGTAAGCAGCTAACGTTAGCTCACTGCTTTTGAAGCACAGCCACTTGCAACCGTAGACCTACAGGTGGGTGGGGCTGAACTCAACGATTATGACGTCATGGCAACTGGCTCCCACTACACACAGCCCATTAAACATGTATTTCTCATCTAGGCTATACCGCTTGCTTTAACCCCTACCGAGAAGCTGTCAGTCTGGCCTGAAGAGGGCGGTTTCGTTATGCGCGAGGATTGTCAGTTTGAGTGAGTGACGGTAAATGAAGTCCTTCCAAGAAGCGCGGTACAAGTGATGCCACCGGTTTGTCTCCGAGTAGAACTTATTTGGGGGTTTGTAGTCGATTTTATTTGATCGCTGAGCAATCAATCAGTAGCAGCGGAGGTGAAGACGCCGGGGTGCTTTCTGCTGTGAGTAAGCGATTATTATTATATATATTTTTTTATCGGTTACTAGGTTGTTATGCATCTTGATGAATTTCTAATAGTTTTGTGTGTGTTTGAAGTAATTGTAAACTACACGTGCAAATGTAATGTTTAAAACATTTCTGCTTACTAACAGCATCTCGCTCCATCCATCCACCCACTCATCCGTATGTCATTTTCATGTTCTCATTTACAATTTTGACTGATAATATGCTGTGCTACAGATATAAACTATTTCAGACCGCTCTCTCTCTCTCTCTCTCTCAGTGTGCAATGTAATTTAATTTAATTTGTTATTTTATAAAATGTCATGTCGGTTCAGTGTGTTGTTTTTAAGTGTTTGTGTTACAGTTCTGTGTTTGTGTCTGTTCATGGTTGCTTCTATGCGTGTCCTTTTTCCTCATAGCTTCTGTCATACAGGCTCTTCCCATCTTGTCTGTGTTGTGTGCTCAGGCGGACCGCCCCTCCACCCACCTCAAGATGCACATGAATAGTTTATTAAACCAGTGCAGTAAGTAAGAATGCTTAGGATTTAATCAATGTTTTTGTGACTACATGAAACAGCTAGCTTTCCATAAAGACATGCTACTGCATGTGCATTAATTTGCTCTGCTTAATGCATGGAATGCTTAATGAATTGACTGAGATGTCTAACTCATTAGAGGGGTTTTATAATCTGCACTTGGCATTTCTCATCTCAGTATGGCTGGGAATAAGTTAGTGGATTCACATTGAGAATGCCATGAAGAGAAGCATGGAGAATAGATGTTCAGATTTGCTCTAACACTCTTGATCTTGTGGCCATGGTCAGGGTCTCATTAGTCAGTGTTTTGATGTTGTCTCAGACAAGGCTGTTGTGTATTTCCATGTATAAAAATATAGAAGTAGTTTTTAGTCCGTCCCATACAGTGTTTTTCCATAGAGTCCATAGTTAAAAATATGATTATTGTTTCTGGTATTGTGCTGTCTTTGCTTTTGATGGATATTAGTCCACTATATTTTGCTCATGAGGGTGTGTATCGTTCAGTCTGTGCCCTTGTGTTGACGTATCTGAAATCCTCCCTGCCCTTTGGTGTGAGACAGGAAAACAGTTTTCCTCCTCCATCTACTTCCAAAGGTACACTGCCCAGTTCTGTCTCTCTCATATAAAACAGCACAGGACTTAGAGAAGTTCTAAAAATAATAGCCTCAAAAGTACTTCTTCATTCCACATATACTGTCTTGTTTGTCTTTCTAAATATGTTGATGCATGTTGAGCACAGACTTGTGAAACACAAAAATGTAATAAGTCAAAGTTGAGGGTAGATTAAAAAAGAAGCAAACCTTAGAAGATAAGATGATTTGAGGAAGTGCCTGATGTTTATGTTGATCGAACCTTGAGATGTGCTTGGAGTCCAGTTGCATGCATGACAGTGACTGATATCTTCTGATAAAATAAAAACAGTGCTTGCATACAACCGGATATGCGATGGTTGATTACAGTGAAAAGGGACCCCTTTCAAACAGTGTCGCGTTCCGAACGTTGTTTAAGCGACATACATACGTATACATACGTATTGCGGTATTTTTTAAAATTCATATCATAACAAAAATAAACACCGGTATTCGGTATGAACCGGTATACCGCCCAGCACTAGTTGATTCTAAAATGCCACAGCAGCAATTACATATATATTATATATTGTCATTCAAATGTTTAGGATCAGTAATTTTTTTTGTTTGTTTGTTTGTTTTGTTCAGCAAGGGTGCATTAAATGCTGTTCTTTTGAACTTTCTATTCATCGGAGAATCTTGAAGAAAGTGTAATGGCTTCCTCAAAAACATTAATCAGCAAAACTGTTTTCAACTTTAATAATAAGAAATGATTCTTGAGCACCAGATCAGCATATGAGAATGATTTCTGAAGGATCATGTAACACTGGAAGTAATGGGTGCTGAAAATATAGCTTTCTTCATAGGAATAAATTACATTTTAAAATGTATTCAAATAGAAAACAGCTATGTTAAATTGTAATAATATTTCCAAATATTGCTGTTTCTGATTAAAAAATGCAAGCTTAATGAGAATAAGAGACTTATTTGAAAAAAGATTAAAAAAAATTTTTTGCCAGCTCCAAATTTTTAAAAAAGGGTATATATAATATTTCAGTGCTGGTTAATATACTTAATGTAATTATCAGGATTCAGAATATCTGATATCTAGTTAGTTAGTTTTAGTATATTTTAGTGTCTGTTTTGCAAAGAAGCAAAATTATTCTTCCCACATCATGTTTATTTTTACTCGCACAGAAGCTGAGTCTTTCCATGCTTTAGCTTTGACATGATATATCACTGACATATGAGTTCAGCAAAAATACATTTCGCTGGATCACAGTTATATTGTCACTGTTTGCAACTGCAGCCTATTAAGCAGCACATCGTTGTGACAAAGCAGTCTTTATTCAGAGTTATTGTTAGGAAACTAGATTTCTCCTGCTGTTCCTTTGATCGATTTTTCCCAGACAGGTGGGCTCCGGTCTTAACAAACTCATTACAACTAGCCATCACACCTAAATTGCTTAAAAAATTGAGTTTGTGCATGCACGCATGTGAGTTTGATCAGTTCCATATGCTGCGTTTGGATGTGCAGGAACCAGTGCTCCCAAAACTCTAAGAAAAGACAGACGATGAGATGGAAAAGAGAAAGGCATCAGCAAGACTTCTGACATTTTTAATGTTTGGTATGCCACTGTGCTGAATGTTGTTTTGTGTAGAGAAAGAGAGTGGGAGAGAATGTGAGGGGGAGATCTCTAGAGTGATGCCAAAGCTCTCTCTTCTCCAACAGAACCAGTCTGGAACAGACTAGAGCTTCTGCCCCTGCAGTTCACACCAATCCCAGCAGCCACATGAGAAACTGTGTGTGGAGAGAGAGAGAGAGAACTTGTCATGATGTGGACAAAAGAATGCAAAAAAACAAATGCATGGCATGTTGTGCGTACATGCTTATTATAGTGCGAGTAGTGTGAATTTCATGACTTGAACATGTGATCTACTCACACGTTCTTATCACTGTCTCATCTCTGTTCTGGTCTGGACTTGAGCAAGTTCAGGACTTTGTCATGCCACTTCTCTTGCTACTGTCTCCTTAAGAAGAATAGCTTCTGCTGTTATATTCCTCCACAATTGTTTACTGCATGGTACAGTCATACTGACATACAGTCATACTGTACATGTAATATTATAGGGCTCTGGTAGATATGCACCTATAGTATATACAAAAATGTTTTTCTCTTATCAGTTTGTAAAAGAAACCATATAGCAAAAGGGTCGCAAAGGGTTCTGACCTTTACAACATATTCTATCCTCAAATAAAAAATGAGGTCAGTGTTGTTATTGTTAGTTGAAAAAAAATATATATATATAAATATTAGATGAAACTTAAATGAAAATTAGAAATTTTGTGAAAAAATGACTAAAAACAAAATAAAAAGAAAGCTAAATAGAATGTATATATAATAACTGAAATTAAAGGGAAATAATAATAATAATAAAATAACACTGGATAAGTCACAAATCTAAAATCTAATTTAAACTAATATCTAAATTTGGACATGCTTTTCACATTTCTGCCCTTTGAAGGTTGTAAACATGCCACATGCTTCCTGTTCTGATGTTAATCAGTGAATCACATCAACTATGGAGTGTTTATGTGATGCAAAGAGCAGATCTGTGACCCTTGCAGAGGAGAGTCATTAGACTAATAAATAATGCTAATGAACTCCATGTTGCTGCCTGCTGCATTATCATGATAAAAAAGATAATTCTAGATCAAAATAATTCTCAGATTTGTGCTTATACAAGTCCTGAAGCTGTGGTTTTGTAGTTTATTAACAAGGCTAAAAAATAAGAGTAATAATTATAATTTTTTATTAAAAAAAAATCTATGTGTAGTATTTCAGAGTTTTAATGTAATTCATAGCTTCTACTTATTAGCTCTGCGTGCTGAAGCATCAGTCTTCCTGTAAAAGTTGAGGGTTGATTTCCTCTCGTGTACCTTAAAAAACCTGAATAAATAGTAAATAAACATTTTCTAACAAAAAGTGCAAAGTAACAAGTAGAAAAAAAGAAATATGCACAAAGAACTTGTCTGGAGATTTTTCCATCTACAGATTTTCCCCTGACCTTCTTTTCTCTGTAAATTAAGGGTGCACACTATTGCTGAAAAACACAATCACTACTTAGCAGTCCGATGTCCATATGCACAAACGCACAAGGTCATATCTTCAGATGAAACTTTTTTTGTAGAAGCATTTTTTAAATTAGAACTAGCACCTCATGACTACACCACGTTATGTATGAGAAGCTGCAAAAGGCACAGGCGCAACTTAAGTAGAATGTACAAAACATGGTGACATTAATTTTTATATATTTAAAAAAAAAAATTTAATTCAATTTAATTATATTTAAAGTAAATATAATGAGCGATATATTGCGTCACCAAAAATGATTGAGGTCATGTACATATATTGCGCAACAAGTCGATATATTGATTATTGCGACAGGCCTAATTGTAACCTTATAGTAATGTAAAGGGGCTCACTATAGTTTAGAGCATAAGCTGAGGTAGATTTTTATCCCTAGTTAATTTTTAATTATAATTTAATTTATTTAAAAAAGAGCTATTTGCTCAGTAAACCACTGCTTATTTAAAAAAAAAAGAAGCAATTTTATGTTTAAATAAACCCAACAGTAAACTGCAGTCTTCACCTTTGTCTTAATTGTTTGTAAGTTGTTGATGTCTCATTTGTGTTTCGATCAAGAACAGTTGAATCTGTCCTCCTCTGCGTGCTGTCCACGACTATTTTAAGACATCTTTTATACCCTGCTGTGCAGACGAGAGCCTTCCTAATCGAGTACTTGTGAGCTTCAAACCCGAGCTTCACTTTCATCTCTAAACGCTGCTTCCATCAGAAACCAGCTACTAATTTTTAAAGCTTTGTGCTGGCTAAATAATTTCTGAGGGTTTTTACAAAGAATTCTTTGATTTAAAAGATTATGAAAGTGTTTTTCTGTAATTGTAAAACTTTTTAACATCACATTCTGCCTCGGAGTTGTTTGAAAACACTTCTCGGGAAAGCTTTGGTGCTTTTCTCAACACTGTGTTTGTGTGGTGGGTTCTCAGCAGAGATCTCCAGGATGTGTGAGGTGGACGTTTCGTCTGAGCCCACCAGCCCGACGCTGTATCGAGAGTCTTCTGATACATACTGCCATGTGGACCGCTGGCAGAAGCTACGCACAGCCGTCCGCAAGCTAGAATTCTGGGAGAACTTCACACATGAGCTGATTGGCAGTGGCTTCTTCTCAAAGGTTTACAAGGTAACAGTTAAAATATCTTGAATCTGATGACATGAATCTGTAAGTGATAATATCTAAATATGCAGTAAATAATATATGTACAGTAAGTGCTAAGAAATTTTTGACCGATTTGTCTCCTTGGTGCTTTAACACATTGGCTGTTGAAAAATGTTCCCACAACAAATAAAGCAGTGTAAAATGAAAGTAAATGAAAGTCTCTCAGTGTGTGTTGTATGTGTGTGTATCTTAATGGCACTCATACAGTGCAGTATTGTAGTCCTACTAATTAGGACATATTTTACAGCTAAGCCCAGTTTGAGGTGGCCCCCGTGCTGGAGTACACTATAGCCATTAATGGGTTCCTGATGAGTCCCTGCTGTGTAAATTACATAACCGATGATTGCACCGCTCAACCGTCCCAGCAGTTCTGTCCCTTCCTGTATATTAACATGGAAGTGTTTTTCACTGTGATTGTACTTTAGAGAGAGAAAGGAATGTTTGGCACCACTTTAGAATAAGGACCAATTCTCACTATTAACTAGTTGGTTATTAGCATGCCTATTATTAACATATGTGACCCTGGACCACAAAACCAGTCTTAAGTCGCTGGGGTATATTTGTAGCAATAGCCAAAAATACATTGTATGGGTCAAAATGATTGATTTTTCTTTTATGCCAAAAATCATTAGGATATTTTAAGTAAAGATCATGTTTCATGAAGATATTTTGTAAATTTCCTACTGTAAATATAAAAACTTAATTTTTGATTAGTAATATGCATTGCTAAGAACTTCATTTGGACAACTTTAAAGGCGATTTTCTCAATATTTTGATTTTTTTGCACCCTCAGATTCCAGATTTTCAAATAGTTGTATCTCGGCCAAATATTGTCCGATCCTAACAAACCATACATCAATGGAAAGCTTATTTATTCAGTGATAAAAAATGACCCTTATGACTGGTTTTGTGGTCCAGGGTCACATATTGGCTGTTTATTTAATACTTACAAAGCACATATTCTACATGACAATATTCTACATCCCTAATCCTACCTAATACCTTAACTTAACAGCTACCTTACTTACTATTAATAAGCAGCAGCAAATTGGGTGTTTATTGAGGGAAAAGTCATAGTTAATGGTTTGTTAATAGTGAGAACTGGACCTTAAAATAAAGTATGACCAAATGTTTTAATACCACTTGAAGATTCATTCCCTATTCTGTTTTTCATTTTATTTCATTTATTTTCAGGTAATACACAATACCACACGGAAGGTGATGGTAGTAAAGATCTATAAGAATGATGTTGATCAAGACAGCATTGTACGAGAAATCAGCCTTCTGCAAAAACTCTCACACCCCAACATAGTGAGGTAAGCCACTTATTAATGCTAATGAATAACTCGTCATAAACTGTAACTCTTATTTATTTTTTATTCATCATATATGTTTATTATTTAATACGTTTCTCATGTAACTCCATTATCTAAATGCCTAATAGATGTTCAGGCCTATTATTTACACTTTCCATTCTCATGAAGGTTTATATGTACAGTATGTTGTGTAGTTACACCACCAGTCAAATGTTTGGACACACCAGACTGATTCTATGTTATCTTCAAAACCTTTTAATCGGAGGCATTTTGCTTTAAGTTTTGCAATGAGTTTTTTGTTTTGTTTTGATCAAATTAATTAATTTGATCACAGAATTGTCTGCTGGTGTTTAAAATGTATCCCAGGATGCACCTCATGAAGCTCATGAAGAGTGTGCAGTGCTGCAATCTAGACAAATAGAGGCTTCTTTTAGGAAGCTAAAATACAAGATAATTTTAATTGTTTTTTTGGTCATTTCCTTTTGTGTTATTTTAGAGGTTTTTGCCCTTGCTAGTATTCTAAAACAGTTAAACAGTAATATACAGTAATAATGAAGAATGAGTAGTAGGTGTTTCCAAACCCCTGTAGAGATGTACATGATAGATACATACAAGACTGTTTGTACAGGTTACAAGTCACACTAAGCTCTGTCCAGCACAGCGCTCTTAAACTGCTGTTAATCTTGCACTATGACGCGTGTTTGTCTTAGCAATCTCAGAATGGCTTTTTCCAGTGCGTTGCGGAAGGACAAAGCCATATTCAAAACTGCCTGTGCAGTGTTAATTTATCACAACTTTCCAGTTACTGCCAGCTGTCATCACCTCAGTACAGATGACAGTCATGTTAACCCATGAACAGAACTGCTGAATGTGACCGAAACCACATGAGGTCACCATGACACACTGACATATTACATTTACTGCTTAACTAATTCATGGTTCTCTAATATATTACTAAAAACAAGTGAAAACCTGAACATCGTTTTAAAATCAAATTGACCTAATTTTCAGTTTCTGCTCAATTGTTGGGCATTTGACAAATGACAGGGGCTTTGGACTTTATTTAGGCTGAACCTATTGACGAGGCAGATTTAGGGAATGGCTCATAACCTCCCACATCTCTTTTTCCAGGTATCTGGGTATTTGTGTCAAAGAGGACAAGTTGTACCCAATTCTGGAGGTGAGATCTGTTTTCTCAGCCTCAAAACTAAAAAGTTTGTTCCGCAGTTTGAGTTTATTTTATGCATTAGACTGTACAATTGTACAGTTAGATTTTTGAAATATCATATAGATGTGATGCTTTGAAACTGTACACTTGATGGGCTCAACAATAAGAATTTTTCTGCTTTTCTTTTAAAATGTTTTATATGTGTCAGAAAATATATTTTATATTTAGCAAAAGATAAAAAATGTACTACCAATAAATAATTACATGTGCACATTTTATATAGACGTACACAATGAAATTAAATTGAAACATATGCTGTATTTTCATGTATATTAGTTACATAATACAACATTATATAAGAAATCAACTCCCTAAAATCAGTAGCAGAAATTAGTAATACATTTAAAAATGTTGCCAACAACAGCTCTGTGTTTCATCTGCCAAGGAGCGAACAATTATGAGCCTTTACCAGGATTATTATTATTATTTTTTATTTTATTTTACAGTAAGGTTTAATTTGTTAACATTAACTAACAATAAATAATACTTCTACAGAATTTATTAATATTAGCCAAAATCAAAAGTTGTAGTTAACATTAGTTAATACACTATGAACTAACTTGAACAAACAATGAGCAGTTTTTTTAGTAGCATTAACAAAGATTCATAAATTCTTTAATATACATGAACGCATTTACTAATGTTAACAAATGGGACCTTATTGTAAAGTGTTTTTTATGTTATTATATTTGCCCCAGAGAGATCCTTATTGCTGAGCCCTGCACATATCAAGAGCAATAAAAGTGAAAGTGTATATTTGTTTTATTCCCTTACGGACTGTTTGTCTGTACAGTATGTTAGTGGAGGATGTTTAGAGGAGCTGTTGGCCAGGAAAGATGTGCCTCTATGCTGGAGAGAGAAAGTAGAGCTGGCCTCTGACATCACCAGAGGGATGATTTACCTCCACTACAAGAACATCTACCACAGAGATCTGAACTCTAAGGTACAGCAGGACTCTCAATAACACACGTCTTTAGTGACCAACTGAGTGATGCTTTGAGAAGTGCAATGTGAAATGGTTTATATACAGTTCCTCTGAGTAATCATCAGATATTAGAGAATGGCTGTCTAGTCTTTACATGGAATTCTCCCCTGAGAAATACAGCCATAGATGTTTGCGTGAGAGTGTCATTGGTTGCCAGGATTCACACAAGTGCTCACCAAACCTGGGGTGAGGGGCGAGGCAACAAGGCTAGTCCATTGTAATGGTAATAAACTCTCCCACTCAGTCTTTCTCTCTCTGTCACATACACACACTCTCCCTAACCCTTCCCATCTCATTTGAAAATGCAAAATGCACAAACAGTGTATAGGCTCGCAGATCCCATACCCCCCCCTTTCGTTTTTAGCCAGGCCTCGACTGGTTATTTGTCAGCCATTCAGATATGAACAATGGGCAAACAAAAATGCCAGCCACACAATTTACACAATCGTGACGTCTAGCACTTTGGTTAGTAGGACCATCGATTGGTTTCCACTGCACTGCAAGTTGGCAGAAGTTGGTATGACTATGGGAAGTTGTGTCAGAAAATAGAAGCTATTAAAGGGTTAGTTCACCCAAAAATGAAAATTAGCCCACAAATTACTCACCCTCAAGTCATCCTAGGTGTATATGACTTTCTTCTTTCAGACGAATCCAGTCGGAGTTATATTAAAAATGGTCTTTGATCTTTCAAGCTGTTTAATGCCACTCATTGGGTGTTGCATGCATCAGTCCAAAAGAGGTAAAAACACCTAGGATGACTTGAGGGTGAGTAATTTGTGGGCTAATTTTCATTTTTGGGTGAACTAACCCTTTAAGGCCGACTGGTTCCCTGAAACTGGTGTTTTTAAGTACTTGCATTTGGAACATTAATTAAGAGGGGGTGAAAGGGTTCACATGCTGAATAGCATAAAATGTCACAGAACTACAAGATCTAAATATGATCTTCTATGGTCCGATTAAAACATTTATTGTATTTTTATCTATATGAAATCAACTGTCTAAAAATGTTTTATATGAAAAAAAAAATGATTCATATATATTAAAAAAAAAGTTTTTTTCAACAACAGTATTATTTGTGTCATTGAGATACTATTATAAGTTTTGTTCATATTTTGAATAATTTTGTATTTTTGTTTTTTTGTTTTCATTTTAATTTTAGTTTTAGTGTTCTTGTAAATTTTTATTTCAGTATTTTAGTACAATGGTGCTTTGGCAAAAAAATGCATATTTTACTTAATTTAACTCTCTTTTTATTTCAAGTAATGAAAATGTTGTTTATGGTTTTAATTAGATTTTAGTTTTATTTAACTATAATAACCCTGGACAACAGCAGCTCTAACTTTTCTAAGTGCAAAATTATGAACATATACCATTATCGTATTTTTATCCAAGCACTTAATTATTTTTATTTTTTTTACAATTTCCTTATTATAATTATTATATATAATTACTAGAATTAAATTATTATAAGTGTATGGTTTTTTGTTGTTGTTGTTGATTTTATGTTGAATCAAACACCCTTAGTGCTTTTCTTTCAAACCCACCCATTAGCTGCATAGCCAGAGGGTGTTGCAACACTTGGCATATGCATGAGTTACTGTTCTAAATTTGGAGACTTCTAGACTCGGGGCTGTGCTTGGAGTTTTCTTAGTCCTATAATCATAGGTCAGTTTTTGGGATGGAGGCTTAGCTGAGGTTTCTAATTCAGTCCAGATGCAGAACTCACTGTTGTATCCATCAGCACTTTCTGCTCCAAGAGTCCCACTGGTCTTATGTAATGTCTCGGTTGTACCTGGATTCCCCCTGCTCTGGTCAGCCTCAATGTTTCCTCATTTGCCTTTCTTCTAAAATAACAGGCCATTTTTATTACACCCTCAATCATTTTCCTTTAAACTGAGTTTTTTCAGACTACATGGTAATGTTTCTAGCCATGACACATCATCACTAGAGACATTCAAACTGGAAGCGAGGTATAACATTGCATATTGGTACCCCTGGAGTGATAGAGATGGAGGAGAGGAATTGTAGGCGGTCCAGACCCTTTGGCGAGGTACAGGGTCAGCTGAATAATTCATTAAACAGAGACGGTGATGATGAGAAACGTCTTTCATTTGAGCCTGGGAGTTCTGCTTCAGCCGCCAGGCACATCATCTCCGAAGAACATTACAGACATGCTACAGATACTAAACCACAAAACTGCAAACATGCATCTTATTTATGCTTGTATTGTATTTGTCTTTATCTGTATTTAGATGCTTATTAATTCCACAGTTTACATTCACACAAAAAGTCCACAAACAAGTCAGTCCGCACAGCTTCAAACTTTGAATTTGGTTTGTGTTCATTTGGAAACTGTAATAATAATGTCTGCCATATGAAGGTGTTATTTGGTACTAGACAAGTTCAGATTTCGGAAATGCTATGTAAGAGTTTTTGTGGGAGATTATAATGAGTTTTAGAAACTTTCTGCTGGTTTTTGGCGCAGCCTTGTGGCAGAGAAGGACAGCACATTCACTTAAAATAATTTTGTAACCCAAGGCACAAATAGTGTTTTTTTGCATGTCTGTATCTGGTATATTTTAATTAATTATATGACATTATTTAAAAAGAAAGAACTATTAATTCATAACATGCAATTATTTATTAGCGAAAATGAAGTGTATATACAGTACAGTTTAAAAGTTTTGAGATCAATTAGATTTTTTTTTTAAGTAAATTAATACTTTAATAAATTAGAAATATTTTTGAGCTTCAAATAAGCATATTGGAATGATTTCTGAAATATCATGTGACACTGAAGAATGGAGAAATGGCTGTAATAATATTTCACAATATTACTTTTTTACTTTATTATATTTTACTGCATTATATTTTACAGTCCCAAGAGTGAGAATAAACCACTAGTAATAGTACAAAGAGACTAAAAATACTCATTTTGCATCAAAACATCTTTGTGTGTTTGTGTCTCCAAAAGAATTGTCTAATAAGGGTGACAGCGAGAGGCAGAGAAGCTCTGGTTACTGATTTTGGTTTGGCTCGAGAGGTGGTTGAACTTCCTGCAAAGGACAGAAAGCTTTCACTTGTGGGCTCTGCTTTCTGGATGGCCCCTGAGATGCTGCGTGGGGAGCCCTACGACCGCAAGGTAATGGCTCAAAAATACCAGAGCAAGATGTGAAATGTTGGTCTTATGTACGTGATGTTCTAAAGCATTTTCTAGTTCTCACCTTCTGATTTTGCTTTATTTAACGCTAGGTGGATGTGTTCTCTTTTGGAATTGTTTTGTGTGAAATTCTGGCTAGGATCCCAGCAGACCCAGAAATCCTTCCAAGAACACAGGTGATCAGAAATAGAATTATTGACGCTTTGGAAATGCCAGAAAATATTACATCCAGTATCAGTTTTTTACAAAACAAAAAAACCTACTGTCTACCTACACATTTATGATTGTGTGTGTTGCAGGACTACGGCCTGGACGTTTCAGCATTTGGGAAAATGGTCAGTGAGTGTCCTCAGCGTCTTTTAGAGTTGGCAGCCAGCTGCTGTCTGGTAAGTGACCTTGTTACCTTTCGTGTATATCAAATGGACACACATTTCCTCTGTCAGTTATGCCTAAAAACTAACAAACCCTTTGAAAAAGGAAGTAAAGTGTTACCATTGACTGTTGTTGTTTCTCATGCAGATAGAGGCTTTCAGAAGACCCTCTTTCTCAGAGCTTCAAGACAAGTTGGGTGAAATCGCTGAGACTTTGGAGGCTCCTCACAATGATCTCACCACAGGCTGATCTGCGGCACATCCTCTGGTATCCCATCAGCCCTGCGAATGGACACAAGCAGCTGGAGTTCTGTACATAGACTTAAGCACACTGACAAATGCAGCAGAACTGCAGATTTCTCTCTGGGCTGTTTGCATTGAAAGAGCAAATCAAGGAAAAGGTCGCTATTTATTATGAAGTAACTAGATGGCCTACAGTTCAACTCCGCACAGCTGTACATAATATATACTGTGCAATATATAGTAATAGTATACCAAGAGAAATATTGTATCAGGTTCCAGCTAAAGTGTTTAGCTGTTGTCATTATTTCAAAGCTACAGATTTTCAAACCTATTGTTATTCTTGTTTTGTATATCAATCATTTTATATAGGAAAAACAACCCTAAAATAGGTTTTGAGGCTTCAGATAACCATTGAGAAAAGGACTAACTTGGGGGTCACAAGTTTTAAATAACCAAATAATATTTTAATAGGCTTCAGTATATCGATACTTGATTACATTTGTACAAGAGAAATTAATTTATTTTGGTACCAATTGCCCAAATAGGAAAAAAGTGCAAAAAATACTTTTTTGAAAAGCCACATATTTGAAAAATGTGTACTTTTCGTTATTTGAAAAGCAATTTATACAGGAGCAAGCACTCAACTCGTCACTTGTGGTTTTGCCTCCACTGAGCTGAGCTGCTGATCTTTGGAAATTCTCCATAAGACCACCGCATGATGAGGCCCATTTCCTGCCTGCAAGGGCCTCGATGTTGCTTCTGCAGTGTTCTCATTGTGGATTGTGCCGAGTGTTTGAAAACAGTTTTTTCTTTTCAGCATTCAAAAGCTTAAATGTTTCATGTTTTAACACTTTTTGAATTTCAGTACTCACTATGTATCAGAAGCACGAGATGGCACCAGTCCGACTCCAATAAACAGTGACACCAAACAGTTTCTCTGGACATATTATTGGCTGTAACTGAATAAGAAATGTGAGATTAAATGTTTAAGACCATCCTGCTGTAGTATTCTGAAAATGTGTGCAACTTGAGCAAAAACGAACACTCTGTAATACTGAAATCAATATTCCTCTCTAATTTCAAATGCGTAACTTGGCACTATTGATTTGTATTTGTTTTTAATATTTATATGTAAGTTCTGCTTAGACGTTATTTCAGTTTTTAATCATTATGCTCTAGTGAATTGCATGTTGAACATCGTCTAAGTTAACTTGAACAAAATCTACATTCTGTGCCTCAAAGAGGACGCTTGAGTTCTTGGGAATCTTTTGGTGAGAACTATGTCACGCTAACCTCATATCTCTGAAACAAGCCTGATGTCTGTAGTCTGAATCCTCCTGTGGTTTGTAGTGTTTTTGTAATACAGTACATCATGATATAAAAAGAGAAAAGGAAGCGAAGTGAATGGTGTGTATTTTTCAAGGTAAGCCGAAAATCTACAGTTCTTTGCACAGGAACTGCACCATTAGCATCAGGATTTTATAAACTGCTTCTGCTTGATAGAAGTTGACGTATAATAAGAAACATTTGTGTAACTATCATCAAAATGCGCTTACTTTCATGTCTGGTTACCTGGCAACTTTGTCTACTGTGTGGACTCTTAAGAGTTGGGCTTTGTGGCGCCTGCTATCAAACCACTCGATGCAAATTATTTGAATAATCATGAATGACAAACAGTGTATCATGGGATTATTCTCTTTATGTGATCCTGGGCTATTGAATTAATAACTCAGGCGAAAGGTGACACGTTTAAAACTGCCCTGGACTTTATCTACATCAGATTAAACAAACCTTAAGAGTCTGAACAGACTTTATAATGGAAATGGCTCTGCACATTCTTAAGTTCCTTTAGAAATCACTGTTTGAATGTCGTATCATTGCTTGTTTTCCCTCAGGGATCGATTTTATACACCCCTTGATTTGTCCTTGCTTTACCTGAAAACAAAATGGAACAATTTAACTGGTGCTCTTAGTGTTTATACAACGGCCTGTTTGTTTCCAGCTGTACCAAAACACTGAATAGATGTGAATGAATAATTTAACACTGGCTTTTCTTCTGGTTTCAAAGGCACCTGTTGAGCAGCTGATGTATTATTAGCTTCACGTTTTATCAAGCTTTATAGCAGTAAGAGAGCAAAAGTCCACCATTTAATGTTTTTAACATAGCGTATGGTAATAGGTAACTGGAATATTAATATTAACAATATAAGATTAGATTTGGATGAAGTTAATTTCTTTTATTTATATATATATATATTCAAGCTATTTAAAGCTATTTAAAGCACTATTTGTGCGGCACACAATTTTGCTACCATTGTAGAGTGTTCCAAATCAGACACTTATGAGGCTCCATAAAAAAAGAAGAAGAAAGAGATGAAAAAATGCTAAATTTGTTCAAAACTGCAGACATATTTATAAATCAGGCTCTGCAACCTTATTGCAGAAAACAGTAGTGACGCAATCTGTCCATTAGATGGCAGTGTCTTGTATGATTTACACTTACCTGCACTGAAATACAGCAGGTTACCATTGTATTGCAGTGTTAAAACTCGTTTTAGTGGCACAGAATTTTTTTTCTTTCATTAAAATAAATAAATAAATAAATGCGGTTCCTTTGAACTATTAATCAAACAATCCTGAAAAAATGATGCTTTCTGCAAAAATATAAACAATATTGAAATATAAAAAAAAAAAAATCGAATGATTTCTGAAGGATCATGTGACCTGATCTTTGCCATCATAGGAATAACTTACATCTAATATATATTAAAATAGTTATTTTACATTTGAATGACATTTTACAAATTTACTGTTTCTACTGTATTTTCTATCAAATAAAATGAACGAAAGAGACTTCTTTCAAAAAACAAAAAAAACTGATAGGTAGTGTACATGGATCAGAGTATAGCCTTGCTCCATTTGCTTTATATTTTGGACTATACTATTTTCTTACTGTAAAATAGAACCGTCTCGTCCCAAGATGACTCTTTTCATCCACAGCTACAGTACATTAATTTCCGGTAGAGTCTCCGTGGGGCTGAATACACTGGAAGCAGGAGTATGATCAATGTAACGCTCTGGTTACTGGTTCACCTTTACCTGAGACAGAAAACTGTGTTAACAGCACAGATCTCGCACCAATTCAACTATTATTATTAACAATAACAGTTTGTGCATAAGGGCTCACAAGATTTCAAGATCCCTGGTAGCCTTTCGGGCAGGCATTCTTCAGAGTTTGGTCAACCAAAATGAATTAATTAGCTCGAATAAAAAAGATATCGGCTGAAATTCACAGTGAACAAATCAGCATGATTGAAAACCTCAGTGATTGTATTTTTTCTTCAAATAACAAGTCAAGAGAGTAGGGGTGCAACGGATCACAAAACTCATGGCTCAGATCATGGTTTTGAGTCACAGATCTTTTTTGGTGAGCAATAAATAAATAAATAAATGTTTAACCACTTAAGTGTCACTAGCCCACCTGTGGGCCCATTGGGGCTCTTCTTTTCCGTGGTCTTTTTTCCCCATCACATATTTTAGTAAGCATCAGAAATTATATATCATTTGAAAGCTTAAAACCTCAAAATTCATACTGTGAAAACCATTGTTAAACCGGATATTGCTTTACCATGGAAATGGTACTTTAAATCTTTTGGCGGTCTCCTCCCACTTAGTGGGCAGTGTCAAGTGTCATATTACAAAATGTATTATGGTCTTTTAGAAACAAAACTTTTTATAATCTTGACAAAATACATATCGTTGGAAATTTTGTGATGCGTGTAACATTGACAGAAAAAATTTGACATTTGTGACAGAAAAAGGCATTAAAAAATTAAATGGACTTTGACTGGCACCCGGTGGCTGTTTGTGGTAAGACGGAGGCGTTTCGACATATCCTGCCCCGGCGGTCTGCTGCTGTCTGCACCCCACCGCCGGCTGCAGCTCCTCTGTCTGCTCGTCGCCGAGGGCGAAAAGAAAAAAAAAGAGAAGAAAAAAGAAAAAGCACTCCTGCGGCCTCCACCTCCTCGAAGGTGATTGGGCTCTCGGGCGAGATCCCAATTCGTCAGTCACGACTGACGTAACGTCTCCGTTCCCTCCTTCAGGGAACGAGGGTTACACAAGTAACCGAGACGTTTTTTATATCAACTTCAAATTTGGAACATATCTTATTTAGACATATGGCTTTAATTTGATAGCAATTTTGGATTTAAAAATATTTATTTTACATAACATTAAATAAAATTAGTACACTGCAAAATTAGTAAAGCTACCGTAACAGAATTACCATTAGGCTATACATTACATGCAAGTAGAAGGCTTAATGAATCTCACCACTTAGGCTATTTTAGCAGACAACACGTGCAAGTACAAATCTTTCATATGGGACACACTCATACTTTCCCAGAAATGTCATAAGACCTTGAAGGCAATAATCAAGCATTTTATGAGATATCTTCGCGTGCTCATCTACTATGAGTTTAATGTTGTGTGTCCACCTGGAGTGATAGCAGTCTGATGTTCGTTCAGCCCTGCTGCCTCTGACCTTCTTACAACCCCCCACCCGAACAAACACATCTACAGGACACTGGATCCTCGGTGGCGTTCACGCACTTCCCACAGCCTGTTATGAGAGTCATGAGCGATGGAAACCATTCAAATGTCAGAGCTCTTGCCATAGTGTGCATAACGCAACATAACATAACACGCTAACACACAAACATATGGAATAAATATTCTTTTAAGGCACCACAGAGAATAGTTTGTGGGTTATGAGTAATACACACTTTAATATCCTATCGTTAAAAGGTTTATTGTGCTCGGAAGAGGTTTCTGCTTCAGTAAGGTGCAGCTACATATTCTCAGCAGAATAAAATGAATTTATAAGGTTAATGGAGTGTGAAATTTAGGACAGGGAAGTGACTAAAGGACGGGTCACAAAGAAGCAACAAATCTGAGGAGTTTACTGCACATCACTGATATACTAGCCACGGTATGAGTCAACAGTACTTTTGCAAAATATAACTTCACATATAAACATTCATATAAACATGAGTAAGTGTAATCCATTAGGCTAATAAGAACATGAAATAAAAAGGACGTTTTCTAAATCCATTTTTATCATGATGAGACATGTTTACAGCAGCTATAAAGTGTAGTAAACATCAAATCATTGATGTGACCCTGGACCACAAAACCAGGCATAAGGGTCAATTTTTCGAAATTGAGATTTATACATCATCTGAAATGATATATAATATTTGGCTATATTTGGACGAGATACAACTATTTGAAAATCTGGAATCTGAGGGTGCAAAAAAAATCAAAACATTGAGAAAATTGCCTTTAAAGGGGTCATCGGATGCAAAATTCACTTTACAAGTTGTTTGAACATAAATGTGTGTTGGAAGTGTGTGTACACATCCATCCTATAATGATAAAAATCCACCCAGTGTTTTTTTTTTAAATCCCTATTTTAAAATCCCCTTTCTCAAATCAGGCTGTTCTGAGATTCATGTCCGAATGACGTAGTTCTGCACATGCCCCTCCCACGATAGTTGATTGACACTAGCGTCTTACCGTAGACCCACCCTGAGTGAGCTGTCATCAGTCCGCCATTGTGTCAATCACATAGCAGGGGAAGACAAGAACGTCTCCGATTAAGCGATTGAGGTGTTTTTGTTGTTGGATGTAATAATGAATATAGCAGTCGTCATTTACTCCCGACATCTGAGCCGCTGAAGACGCAGAGGATTAACATTACTTTCGTTTTGAAGAGAATGCGCCGATCCCAATCTATGCATCTATGTTCGCGTGAATCATTCGTGATCCAGCTTCATCAACAGAAAAAGTGAGTATAAGGGTTTTTTATGAATCTTTGCAAAACGCTTTCCTAATAACGTGCTAGTTATGCTGGGTAGACACCACAAGATAATCGGGCTGATTTGGGCCGATTTCTCCCCTTCCGACAATCCTAGGTAATGTCCCGATTATCTCGGTGGTTCTAAAGATTATCTTATCAGATTTTCATGTGGTGTGAGGTGTGTTAAGAGTAGGGATGCTCTGATTGATCGGCTACCTATCACTATCGGCCGATAATTGCTTTGGGATGATTGATCGGCGGTCTCTAAAAAGGCAGATCTAAAAAAAACGATCTCAAGCTGATGACGCTGCCGTGAGAGGTTTGGCACGACATGCAGCGGCACCGTCTCAGTCTCTGTCCGGCACGGGTGAAATAATTATAATGCTGAAGGTGAGGTAGCCTACTCCTTCATATTTCTTAATTAAATAACTTATAAAGTAATTTGAAAACCTCGTGTGAGACGTAATTTCACAAACAGCGTGAGTGAATCACCGCGCGCGCTCTCTCTCAAAATACGTAAATGTCTTCAAATCACCACATAGCATCTGCGCTATAAGCGAGCTGCACGCTGCACAGTTGACACAGGATTTGTCAATTAAAAATAAAAAAAACTTAAATGATTCCACTGCTTAAGTACTCATACCCATATCTGGGACAGTTGAAATTTATCTCAGGAGCATTTCTGTCAGGACCACTATCGTCAATATAACTTACGATTAGCATACATTTTAGGTTGGGGGAATGGTCCTGTTCTGGGCAAACACTCCCTGCCCATCCACACAGCCTAGCATGGATAGGAGCAGGGAGAGCAGAATACCCCCCCTAGGGTAACAGAACAGAACCAACATCCATACCAACATCCAGATACCATTAATGTTCTACGTGATTATTTTAACAACATGATTCAGTGGTCTGACTCAATGATATATATTCACTGCCAAGTCCTGACTGGACGAGAGGAGGAGCTGGGGATGGAGGTGGGTGATTAGTTCCTGAGCGAATAATGACTGAAGGGACCTTATGAGTGTCAGCTGATGCGAGCTTGACTAACATGGCCTGCCAGAACTATCGCTA
>NW_015558671.1:34413-112274 GCF_001515605.1 Sinocyclocheilus anshuiensis | reverse complement strand
ACTATAAATAGTTATAAATGATAAAAAGAAGGCTTTAAAAAGATCAGTATCGGTGATGATCTGTATCGGCAGATACTGCTTTCTGAGATCGGCAATCGGTGATCGGCCTCAAAAATCCTGATCGGAGCAATCTGCTCGGAAGAACGTCAGAGGCACCTCGATCGCGAATCATGTTGAATATTTACGATCAGAAATCCTGATGTGTGGGGGGGGGACCCCGAACCCCGAAAACACCACACACTATAGGAGCAAAACGGTTAAATCTATTTTTTCCCCTCCTTATGTTTGTGGTCTCTCACATTTTGAAGATCTTATAAGATTTTAAAAATCTTTTAGTGTGTACCCAGCATTAGTTAGCCAGTTTCGCGACTGAAGTTTACACAGTCTGCTGACTCTGCTCGTCACCCCATGGAAGAGAGGGGTGGGGTGAGCAGAGCACATTCGCATTTAAAGCAACATGGACTAGAAATGGCTTGCTGAAAACATGACATAAAAGAAAAATCGATAATTTTGACCCATACAATGTATTGTTGGCTATTGCTACAAATATACCCGTGCTACTTATGACTGGTTTTGTGGTCCAGTGTCACATATTACAAGGCATATTTCACAGAAAAAAAGCAATGTTCAGGAGTCATACTTTTTTTTTTTTTTTGGTACAATTTTACCTGAAAACCAATGTTTTCAGTGTTTAAAAGTTAACAAATAACTGGATTAAAACGAAAAAAATTTACTATTTGTTGTAAATTTTTTTCTGAAGATCTGTTCACTCTGCAACATCTTATTTTTTATATTAGTTAATATAATTATTAATTACACATTTTTGACATTTTCCCCATGTATTCCATGTTGATTATGACACACCTGTTTAAAATAAACCTGTCCTTAAACACAAGTTGGTCGCTTAACATGTTAATCAGAACAGAAGTCTCTCTTAAGAGGGCGAACACTGGCCAGAATAAGCTGCATATGGATGAGGTCTCATTCTGTAGTCAGAAGCCTGGCGAGCGAGACTAGCATCAGTATAACCCAGTTTCCATTTCCATTAGGAATACATTTTGCTTTCCAATGGTCTTCGGTTCAGAAAACATCATCCCTACTTAACAAATTGTGCAATTTGTATTCTCAAGCCCCTGGGAATAGATTAATTTGTTCACTTAAAATTGACCTCTAATTTGCTGACCACATTTTAAAGTGAAGGTTTCGGTGCATCACTGGACCTAAGCGAACAGTAATTTGTTTTCCGGGAAGGGTTGGTGCTTTATGTGGGTGTAAATGGTGCTGTGCATTATTGTTGTTTTCTGCAATTGAAGTGCTGAAATGACAGACGATTTACAGATTTGCCAATAGCAGGATGAAAGCTGGCCAGTCACAGCATAATATGCTGGTCTCAATGATAAGGCCAGTTGTTATCTGATGACTACAGGTAACTGGACTGGACTTGAAATAAAACATGAACAAAGTGGTTTAGTACTTCGTAATGATTTAGGGAGAAACTGGTGTCGGATCTTGAAAAAATGAGCCTTTATTATTATTATATACTCCACACTACACAAATTTCATATAAACATACATCTTTTTAATGACATCCCAACATGCATAAACACTAATTATGCAATGCAACCTTGTCCCAGAAAAGCTTTGAACAAGCAAGCAGGCAGTTATTTGTAGCCCTGTGATCAATACTAATCTAACAGTGTGAGGAGAAAGAGAGCAGGAATCTGGGTCAATGATAAGGAAATAGACAGAGATGCAGGAACGGAGCAGAGCGCTAGCGTTTATGCAAAGAAAACCTGCCAGGTCAAGATGAAGGAGGGTTTGAGGAAGGATGCAGAAATAGATCGACACAGAATCAAGACTCTTTGACTGAATGCTCTTGTTTATAGGGTGAGGATGCATTAGGCCAAGGCTGGAGCTAAAATAAGCACTGCCCTCCAGAGAGAGTGGGACAGTAATCTGTCTTAACATTGATAGTCTAAGCCTCACAGGAGAGCACTGATAAGGCTAACATTGTTGCAGTCACGCTTCTAACACCAAAATCTTTTAAAATAATTACATTTATTTTTTAGATTAGTTACAAATTTTTCTTTCCTTCTTAATATACACTAACGTTACCGTTTAACTGTGAGGTCAATTTTTACAATGATTTTGAAAGCTGTCTTTTATACAATTTATATGATCAAAAATAGAGTAACAAAATACACAGTAATATTGTGAAATTATATATATGTGTGTGTATGTGTGTGTGTGTGTTATTACCCTAGTTATATAAATTATTGTCATCTTAAGTCATGTTCATTTACACAAATTTAAAATATTAATGATGTATTACTAAATGTAGAAATTAACATGAATGAATTAACAATGAACAATTTTAAAGCTTTTAATAATGTTGATTACTACATTAATTAATGTTAATGGATTGAACCTCTTTGTATTGCAGAGTATATTATATACCAAAAAAACAGAGAGAGAGACAGAGAGAGAGAGAAAGAATGAAAAAATTAAGATTGTCTGGCATTGGGTAAGACAGTATACGTTCATCACTAAGTAGGTCAACTCTGATGGCTGTAAAAGGAAGTGAAGGTGGGATTTTTGATTAACATCATTAATGTTTAATGTTCCGTTTTATGTAATTATGCATAATATTAATAATGTGTAATGCCCAATGATCTGTTTAATGTCAAATTCTTAATGTTCACCAAACATGAAAAGTATTTTTGATGATTCAGTTGATTCAGTATATAGTGTTATTCTTCATGTTGTGTTTTATTGTGATCGCAAAAAGCGGAAACTAATGGAATCAGATAAAGAATAACGTAGGCAATTAAACCAGCTGCATAAAGGAGAATACTTCTAATATGGCAGTGTCTGCTCTATACTGAGGACTGTATCTATATACTGTGTGCTTGTGAGTAATTGTGTTGCTTCTAGGTGAGCAGAAAGTGAGCAAGGTGGGATGGATAATGAAAATAGAAAGGAGTGGTGTAAATGACAAAAGCGATGATGAAGAAACTCAACCTCAGGGCAGAAGATCAGGAGAAGGGTGAGATGAAGTGAAGGATGGCAAAAGGAGTGAATGTGAGAAGATGAGAACAATGCAAAGATGATAAATTAAAGACAAGATTGAGGTAACATGAGCTATACGTTCAGCTCTCATGCACACAGACTGATGGGTAATGAGGTGGATAGAGAAAGGGAGGTGGAATTAATAGTGGCCGTATTTGCTGGAGTGAATGTGTGTGTTTAGAGATAAATGAGCTGTAAAGCAGAACAGATATGAGAGCCTTTCATCAGCAAGGAGACTGAAATATAAAACATAAGCAACAACACAGAAACAGAGGCCAAGAGAAAACAAAGACAGGGGGAATATTATGGATGGTAGCTCCTGATAAAATAAAATAATAAAATAAAATAAAAAATTAAAAAAATGAAAAAATAAAACACAACAAAAAAATGTAATTCAATTAAAAAACAAAATGAAATAAAATAAAATAAAATGAAAAAACGAAATAACATAAATTAAATTAAATTAAAAATAAAATAAAATAAAATGAAAAAACAAAAATAAAATAACACATTTAATTAAATTAAAAATCAAATGAAATAAAATAAAATTACAAAATTAAATAACTTAAAAAAGAAAAGAAATGAAATAAAACAATAAAATGAAATAAAACAAAACAAAATAAAGTAGTGCTGTCCCACAATTAATCGCATCTGAAATAAAAGCTTTTGTTTACATAATACATATACACAGTACACACAAATATATTATGTATATTAATTTGTTCACTTAAAATTGACCTCTAATTTGCTGACCACATTTTAAAGTGAAGGTTTCGGTGCATCACTGGACCTAAGCGAACAGTAATTTGTTTTCCGGGAAGGGTTGGTGCTTTATGTGGGTGTAAATGGTGCTGTGCATTATTGTTGTTTTCTGCAATTGAAGTGCTGAAATGACAGACGATTTACAGATTTGCCAATAGCAGGATGAAAGCTGGCCAGTCACAGCATAATATGCTGGTCTCAATGATAAGGCCAGTTGTTATCTGATGACTACAGGTAACTGGACTGGACTTGAAATAAAACATGAACAAAGTGGTTTAGTACTTCGTAATGATTTAGGGAGAAACTGGTGTCGGATCTTGAAAAAATGAGCCTTTATTATTATTATATACTCCACACTACACAAATTTCATATAAACATACATCTTTTTAATGACATCCCAACATGCATAAACACTAATTATGCAATGCAACCTTGTCCCAGAAAAGCTTTGAACAAGCAAGCAGGCAGTTATTTGTAGCCCTGTGATCAATACTAATCTAACAGTGTGAGGAGAAAGAGAGCAGGAATCTGGGTCAATGATAAGGAAATAGACAGAGATGCAGGAACGGAGCAGAGCGCTAGCGTTTATGCAAAGAAAACCTGCCAGGTCAAGATGAAGGAGGGTTTGAGGAAGGATGCAGAAATAGATCGACACAGAATCAAGACTCTTTGACTGAATGCTCTTGTTTATAGGGTGAGGATGCATTAGGCCAAGGCTGGAGCTAAAATAAGCACTGCCCTCCAGAGAGAGTGGGACAGTAATCTGTCTTAACATTGATAGTCTAAGCCTCACAGGAGAGCACTGATAAGGCTAACATTGTTGCAGTCACGCTTCTAACACCAAAATCTTTTAAAATAATTACATTTATTTTTTAGATTAGTTACAAATTTTTCTTTCCTTCTTAATATACACTAACGTTACCGTTTAACTGTGAGGTCAATTTTTACAATGATTTTGAAAGCTGTCTTTTATACAATTTATATGATCAAAAATAGAGTAACAAAATACACAGTAATATTGTGAAATTATATATATGTGTGTGTATGTGTGTGTGTGTGTTATTACCCTAGTTATATAAATTATTGTCATCTTAAGTCATGTTCATTTACACAAATTTAAAATATTAATGATGTATTACTAAATGTAGAAATTAACATGAATGAATTAACAATGAACAATTTTAAAGCTTTTAATAATGTTGATTACTACATTAATTAATGTTAATGGATTGAACCTCTTTGTATTGCAGAGTATATTATATACCAAAAAAACAGAGAGAGAGACAGAGAGAGAGAGAAAGAATGAAAAAATTAAGATTGTCTGGCATTGGGTAAGACAGTATACGTTCATCACTAAGTAGGTCAACTCTGATGGCTGTAAAAGGAAGTGAAGGTGGGATTTTTGATTAACATCATTAATGTTTAATGTTCCGTTTTATGTAATTATGCATAATATTAATAATGTGTAATGCCCAATGATCTGTTTAATGTCAAATTCTTAATGTTCACCAAACATGAAAAGTATTTTTGATGATTCAGTTGATTCAGTATATAGTGTTATTCTTCATGTTGTGTTTTATTGTGATCGCAAAAAGCGGAAACTAATGGAATCAGATAAAGAATAACGTAGGCAATTAAACCAGCTGCATAAAGGAGAATACTTCTAATATGGCAGTGTCTGCTCTATACTGAGGACTGTATCTATATACTGTGTGCTTGTGAGTAATTGTGTTGCTTCTAGGTGAGCAGAAAGTGAGCAAGGTGGGATGGATAATGAAAATAGAAAGGAGTGGTGTAAATGACAAAAGCGATGATGAAGAAACTCAACCTCAGGGCAGAAGATCAGGAGAAGGGTGAGATGAAGTGAAGGATGGCAAAAGGAGTGAATGTGAGAAGATGAGAACAATGCAAAGATGATAAATTAAAGACAAGATTGAGGTAACATGAGCTATACGTTCAGCTCTCATGCACACAGACTGATGGGTAATGAGGTGGATAGAGAAAGGGAGGTGGAATTAATAGTGGCCGTATTTGCTGGAGTGAATGTGTGTGTTTAGAGATAAATGAGCTGTAAAGCAGAACAGATATGAGAGCCTTTCATCAGCAAGGAGACTGAAATATAAAACATAAGCAACAACACAGAAACAGAGGCCAAGAGAAAACAAAGACAGGGGGAATATTATGGATGGTAGCTCCTGATAAAATAAAATAATAAAATAAAATAAAAAATTAAAAAAATGAAAAAATAAAACACAACAAAAAAATGTAATTCAATTAAAAAACAAAATGAAATAAAATAAAATAAAATGAAAAAACGAAATAACATAAATTAAATTAAATTAAAAATAAAATAAAATAAAATGAAAAAACAAAAATAAAATAACACATTTAATTAAATTAAAAATCAAATGAAATAAAATAAAATTACAAAATTAAATAACTTAAAAAAGAAAAGAAATGAAATAAAACAATAAAATGAAATAAAACAAAACAAAATAAAGTAGTGCTGTCCCACAATTAATCGCATCTGAAATAAAAGCTTTTGTTTACATAATACATATACACAGTACACACAAATATATTATGTATATATAAATACACACACATGCATGTATATATTTAAGAAAAATATGTTACGTTTATATATTAAATATATTTAGATATGATATAAATTATATGAATATAGATATATACATGTAAATATTTTCAAAATATATGCTGTATGTGTGTGCATATATACATAATAAAATATACACAATACACACACATATATTATGTATATATGCACACACATACAATAATAAAATATACACAATACACACACATATATTATGTAAACAAAAACGTTTATTTTGGATGCGATTAATCGCGATTAATCGTTTGACAGCACTAAAATAAAGTAAAATCAAATCAAATAAAAAATAAAATGAGAAATAAAATTGTGAAGGTTGGTGAAATTCCACAAAAATGGCGGATTGTTTTACAGCAGCATCAAATGTACATGTACAGCTATCCTCTGTAATGCCGACAATGATATTTTTAACTATACAGGGCTCCAAAGTAGCAGAAATACACAAATCTACATACAGTTGCTTTAAAGACAGGACAAAATACTGAGCAATATCAAAAGAGACAGGAAGGACTGAATGAGAAAGCTCAGAATGGAGTATATTAGCAGACACATAACCGTGAAGAATACATGTGCTCTAATAAACAGCTTCAGTGAACTACGTCATGAGAAAGTAACCCTGAAATCGATGAGGTTCCATTTCACTTCCAATGAAATCTCTGAAATAAAATACCAGCTGCCACCAAAAGCTCACAGTCCTCCAAGGAATGAAACAATGTGTCACAAACCGAATGACTCATGAAGCTCAGCCAGCCAATAAAGTGCAGACATCCTTTTCATAATGTCTTTACGTTGCTGTGCTATGACCTTTCAGCAGAAAAGCGGGAGAGTTTCTGTCCTGGGGTCCTATTATCTTTGAAATAACCACAGTCACTGTCATGCTTTATTAATGTCCTAATATGAAAAAACATACACTATAGATTTTATAGAACCCTACTATAAAGAATCACTATAGAACCCTATAGATTTTATGACAGCACCAAACACCTCATCTTCCTATCTGCTAATTAAAGCACCAAGTTTGACAATCCAGCTCAGGCAGTCGTTGCAGTCACCTGTGGCTAGAAAAGAAATCTGCTGCTACAGATGTGAGCACACGCTGCGTCTTCTCTCCTGATGCCGTCGCTCCTTGAGGACTCAAATTAGGTTCTTTGAGAAGCAGAGTGTACATGTAGACTGTCAAAAACAAAAATTAGGTCTTCTATTACGCCACAACCCATTTAATGTAAATGCAAATCTGAAGCACTTTGAGCCTGATATCAGTTTACCCTTCATCTATGATATTATGAGGGGGGAAAAATCTGATTGCGCTAATGAACAAGCATTCATTACTGCTGGACAGCTTTGATGGACTAAGATGGATCATCTTCTAATTGCTTAAAAGTCTTATCAACACCACAGAGGTCCACTGCGCAGATTATATTGATAAGACATGAGAAACTAGAGAGCAGGAAGGAGTGAGAGACAGAAAGAGATAGAAAGAATAGACCTACCTTTTGAGAAAGGGCACGCTGTCTGTGTGAATATTGGACTTGTATTCGTACAGACGGGTGCAGGCTTTCACCCTTTTTGACAGGGCATGTCTGGGTTGAGATCTCCAGGCCTCTCTCATCCTGACATTCAGAGAAACGCCTGCCACTTGCAATCGCAACTGTGACCAAGTCAGCTACACTTTCAGACACAAAGGCAATGTGTATACTAAAAAGTGGGTTGGCTGCACTACTTGAATCTCTCAGGAGAGATTTTTAATGAATTTAATGCATATTATTTTAAAATCTTACTAAAATCTTACATTTTAGTACTATTAGTCATTTTATAGATAATATAGCATACCAGTAGTAAAGCATTTTTTAAAAGAAACTGAGCATTTGTTTAATACTGTATCTTACCGTTCAAAAGTTTGGGGTTGTAAGATTTTTTTGAATTTTTTTAAAACAAGTCTCTTATGCTCAGGCTAAACTTATAAAAAAAAACAATTTAAATACCAGTTTTCTATGTTAATGTTTTAAAATGTAATTTATTCCTGTGATGACACATCTGACTTTCCATCAGCTATTCTATTCAAATCATTCTAATATGTCAAGAAATATTTCTTCTTAATATCATTGTAGAAAACAGTCATGCTTATTGTTTTTGTGGAAACTGACTTTTTTCAGGACTCTTTGATGAATAGAAAGTTCAAAAGAAAATATAATTAAAAAAAATATATGTTTACATTATAAATGTCTTTACTGTTTCTTTAGATTTTTGGTTAATGAAAAGTATTAATTGTTTTCATTTAAAAAAAAAAAAAAACTTCCTGAACACAGACTTTTAAAGGTCCCATATTGTACACCTTTCTGGAGTTTTATTTTAGGTTTTGATGTCCTTAAGAATATATATTTGCGGTATAAGTACCAAAAACCATCTCAATATATTTTGCAGGCTGTGTGAATTTTACTGTGGACTGACTGTTTTGAAACTTATATGGTAGTTACATAGCACCTAGACCTCAATTATCATTAAAAAAGACAGGAAATTTCAGTTTTGACAATATGGGACCTTTAAAAGGCTTTTGTCATAAAAATGTTTACACATATTATTTCTTATAAATACACTGTACTTAAAATTATGTTTATACTGTATAAACCTTCAGATTTGGATCTTTAATTGTTGTATTAGTGTAAGAAAATCAATAAGGCCAAACAATACAGTGTTTAAGTGGCTAAAGTGGCTTTGAATGACAAGGCCATTTTTTATTCCTGAATAACCAAAGCTAACTAAGCTTTAATAGTAAAGTTTTCTTGGAACATGTCCATATCTAAATAATAGATTTTCAGTCTTCTACTAAAAGCTGCCAGACACTCTTTCAAATCATTAGTTTCAGTTAACTTTCATTTTTGGACAGTCAGCTACTGACATGACATAGCCATTCTCAGCAATAAAACACTCTCAGCATTTGCCATCCCTCCGTCGGGGTAGCTCACACTCGCTCAGGGCCTGATGTGGAGAGACGTGGCTCTCCCACTGAGACAAACGCAAGAGTGTAAAGCGATGACAATAAACCTGATGTCCCTGCTGGTCAAGCCTAGTGTTTCAGTGTTCTCTCTCAGGCTGATACACGTGTTTTAGCATGAGGCCACGTCAAAAAACGTGTTACTCAACTAGCTGAACGACTGTTTTAAAAACAACTACATGCGCTGCGGGAACACAAAATAGTACAACCTGTGTTATTTAGTTCAAATGCCACTTATGTAACATACCGTGCTTATGCCACAGGTGTGCTTCTATTCAGCAGTTCTCATCCATTAATGATTCACTCCTATAGTTGCCATCAGCACATATTTTCACCTCTAGTAAGCAGCAGGCCTTGACAACACATTTATTGTGGAGTTTGTAGACCTACATTTGAAATGTTCAATGCTCAGAGGAACACAACGTGCTGAGGAGACTTTAATGTTGAGACGCCATCCACAGATAAATGAGAAGACAGCCTCTTGAAATTGAGAGCAATTACTGTAGTCCGATTAGCTAAATTAGGCCAATCAGTAGCATGACAGCATCAGTTGATGACGAAAAAGAAGTGCATCATGGATAAACCAGCAAACCTTAGGAGGGCGAGTCAAATAGAAGTCTGATTTTCTATTTTTCTGATTAACTAGGTTAATAACTGAACCACTTGCTGTGCAATCCATATTAGTAAAACAACAACAAAACAATTGTCTATGCAGACATTTCAAATAATACAAATGGTGTTTGGGATAAAACACTGAAGCTGTGATTATTTTAGAATATCATGCATAAAATGTCACTACAACCTGACAAATATCATTGACACAGATGTCCTGAGAAATAACACTCTGTCTCAGTGACAGCCCGAAGCTCCTGAGTCTGTAAACAGCATAACAGAATCTGACAGCAGCCTACGTGTGATTGTTTGTCAGTCAAAAAAAGATGGTATACGTTTGGGGTAGCCTGTCGGAAAACGTCACTGGTTTTGCAATTTCTTTTGCTGCCACTAGGAGCCAAATCATTTACACTGCTTTCAATAATGTACTTTCAAAGGAAGACTGTGGTGAAAATATTGCCCCATACAATTGCAAGTGCAATTCTTTCAGCACATTGGTACGAGTTAAACTGAGGTACGACTTTAAATTATTTTTGGTAATCAACGTGTATATAATCCATAGACTGGTCTATTTAATCTGACGCGACTGAAAACAAAATATGCTCATTTTACAACTTAGCTGTTTTAGTGTTTGCCAGTGTCAACAAAAAGTATTCTCGTATCTTCATAAATTTAAAGGTCCCATATTGTCAAAACTGAAATTTCCTGGCTTTTTTCACAATAACTGAGGTCTAGGGGCTATTTAACTACCATATAAGTTTCAAAACAGTCAGTCCACAGTAAAATGCACACAGCCTGCATAAAGTAGCTGTGATTTTTCACGAACCGTTGTGACTTCCGTAAAAAGTTGACATCAGAACTACACAGTCACTGCCTTCAGTCACCACCCCGAGCACTGCCCACCATCCCACTCTCCTTTTGCCAAACCCCCAGACAACATCGTGTCCATGCCATTGCTGAGCAACAACAACACGGAAACATATCGAAAAGGTTAACTTCAACCACAAACCAGATCAGACTTAAAATAAAACTCCAGAAAGGTGTAAAATATGTGACCTTTAAGGCTGAACCACTGATGTCACATTAACTATTTTAACAATGTATTTTACTACCTTTCTGGGCTTTGAACGTGGTAGTTGTGTTGCTGTCTATGTAGGGTCAGAAATCTTTTGGATTTCATCAAAAATATCTTAATTTGTGTTCCGAAGATGAACTAAGGTCTTACAGGTTTGGAACGACATGATAATTAATGTAATTAATGATAGAATTTTTAGGTGAACTTATCCTTTAACTCAGCTTTAAATTTCGTCCTCAAGAAACAGCAGTGTGAACAAATCAGTCGGGTAAATGATTCAATGAGTCACTCATAAAGAAAGTCACTTGTTGTGTTGCTTTTTTGAAATGAGACTGCCTTGATGACATGCAGTTGACGAATGCAACCTCCAGAGGGCACAGCCTTGGAAATAAGACACAGCTAATGACTCCTTCATAGACAGTATTGTTTTGTTCTTGAATGAATCAGTGTTTTTTATAGGATTGGATAAATTCTTGATTCAATTATTCAATGATGCCACCTACTGGTGTAACAATATAAACTGCAGAAGGAATCACTGAAAAGTAGACTAACATCCTGTCTAGGGTTGCCACCAGTCCCTTAAAATAAGGAATCGTCCCGTATTTAAAGGTAAAATGATGCGTCCCGTATCAAATCAATACGGGACGCGATTTGTCCCGTATTTTATAAAGGCCAACACATATTTGAATAAACAAATAAGTATTTTGCACTGTTTATAATACGAATAGCAATTATAATGAAATCAATTTCATAAGAAGTATTAGAGAAGCTCCATTTGCTTTTGGCGTCTTTGTTTCCATAGCGACGGAGTCTCCAGAACGCGCGCCGTTAAAGCCCTTTCACACGAGCGCAGCATGCAATAAACCTGCGCGGTTTAAAACAAATCTAGAGCTCACATCTGCCCTTTGAACACAAGGCTCTCCAGATGTAGGGCTGAATGGGAAAGTTATCAATGGATCTGTCCAGTAACTAATAATGAACGTGCAGTTTGCAGAGAAGCTTGCTCACGGTAGACTGTCTGACTTAAAGGGACAATTCACCCAAAAATGAAAATTCTGTCATCGTTTACACACCCACAAGTTGTCCCAAACCTTCATAATTTCTTTCTTCTGTTGACCATAAAAGAAGATACTTTGAAGAATGTGGGTAACCAAACAGTTTCTGGTCCCCAATAACTCTGATAGTATTTTTTTTTTTACCTTACTATGGAAGTTACAACCAGCAGCTGTTTAGTTGAGACACATTCTTCAAAGTATCTTCTTTTGTGTTCAACAGAAGAAAGTACTTTATGCAGGTTTAGAAAAACCTGGGTAAATTATGACCTTTAAAGTGACAGACACATCCGTGCTTCTAAAGGTATAGGCCTATTGTTTTATTAAAATTTGGATAGTCTGTTAATATAATATTCCATACATTATCAGAGCTTGGTAGACATAATTATTATATTTTTCAGAAATGATTAGACAGATAAAATAATATATTATAATTAATGTTAGGCCCTATTTATTAATGTATCATTGATATTAGTCATAAATATATACATAATAAATAATCATATATGTCATATACAATTTGGCATTTTAAAAAGTTTAAAAAATGCTAAATTGTTTAGATAAAAATGGGGCAAATAATTACATAATAATGTAGTCCTAATTCAAGCAAATTAATTGTAAAAAATAAATAAATAAATAATACAAATTCATCCCATCCAGGTAACAGCTGCAGAACTGTCAAAAAAGACTAATAATAATAATAATAATTAATAATCATAAATAATCACATTTAAAATAACAATATTAATGTGTTCTGCTGCAAGTTTACATACTTGAGCATGTTTTCTCATGGTTTATTGTTGAGCTATGGGGTCCTGATTATTTGTGTCCTTGGGTGTGTCCTTTTTTTTTTTTTGTGGTCGTGAATGGGTGTCCCTTATTTTGCCTCGCTGAAGGTGGCAACCCTAATCCTGTCTAGATCACACAAACGAAGTGAAAAGATCATAAAATCAGTAGTCTTGGAATGCCTCTTATCCAAATTCAACAAAATTCACTAGGTCTTATTCTTTGTAGCAATTGTTAATCTTATCTCTCTCTAAAAGTAAGACTACAATCAGAGAGCTGACACAGCAAGTAACCAAGATTTTTCCTGACAACTGCAAATATTCATTGTCATCAGTTTGGTTCATTATCAATGTGCACAGACATCACAATGGTCCCCATGGTCATATAATGTGACAGCAATAACAGCAATACATAGAAAATCTCAGTGGAGCTCTTCTATCTACACACCAGCCTCCACAATCACCTGTGGCATCACGCCATTATTATTATCACTCAGTGAAGCAGAGCGGGGTCTAGCGTTCTCTAGTTCCACATAATCATGATGGATGCACTGGGGCAATGCACCCGATAGCTCCCTTCTCCCATCAGCACACATTCTCCTAATCACTTCAGACACCAAGATGCTCAAGCCAGTCACGCCTAATAACCCAACTAGAAATAGATGATGCAATGTTGCCTCTCTCTTCTGTGAGTGAGTGTCAAGCAGTGATTGCTCTATGCAGTAGGAAAAGTCATGAAGCTTTGCTTTCCTCAGCTTGGATTCGGTCACTTTATTATTGCAGCCGTTGGCGCATTAGGTTACAGTCCATTGCACTGCAGCATGTCAATGCCATAACCCAACAAAACTCATAGCTGCTCTCCTTGTACACCCAACTGCTCTACTTGCATCTGCTGCTGCCTAAGCCTGGATGATCTTTACGGTTTATATCAGAGTTCAATCCAATTAACCTTCAAGCTGCAAACATCTGAGACTTTCGGTTAACCCTTATTTTAGCGTGCAGGCATGGGGCGTGGGAAAATTCAGACAAGGAAAGGTTAATCTAAGCCTCACGATTCTGAGCAGAGGACTGCACCTGCAGAGCCAGAGCTGGGAATGGATAGTTGATAGCATGTGGGAGTTGATAGTAAGAGAGCCGTAAGAGCAGAGTGCTTCATTAATCTAATGTTGCTGACTCATTTTCTTTACATATTATCTTTGCTCTAGACCTTGAGTGTGCACAGGACAGTATTTTTAAACATTTACTCTGACCATTATAGAGATATATACATGGAAATTTAATTAGGGATTTTGCTTGGAAAAACACAGCATTGCTTTGAATCAGGTATGATGCCACTTTTAGACTTTTTTCTACTAATATGAGTCACTATTATGAATGTATAATTTTTTTCCCGTGTCAAACTAAGACAATGTTTCTAGAAAAGTCACATTTTCTTGTCTACTTTTTGGAAAAACACAAGAATGCAGCTTCAATAATTTCTGCCTACTGCATTTTGATTAAGCCTAGAGGAAATTAATATAATGGAAACCGAAAAAGGAAAATGATTGAAAAATAACAAAATTATTATAAATTAATATTTTAAATAAAAATATAAAAAAAATTATATAAGTTGTAAAATGAAGGTTGATTAGTATTGACTTTACCTTGATTTCACTTGTTTTACATAACATCTGAGGCACTTAAAAGATGCACTGCCACAAAGCATCAGACATTTTTACATTCCAAACACTTTTCAGACTCCTTTTCCATCATGATCAATAAATGCATGAAAGCAGTGGGTGGTCAAATATGATTTAGCAGATGTGATGCATTACAGATTCCTGGAAGGTATTTGGGTTTTACGCTGTTTTGCGTAATGACAAGAGTCAAGACAGAGACTAAGTGGCGTTGTGTCCTTGGTATATGTGGGGCAAATAGCAGTAAGTCCCAGAGAACGCATTCTGCTTCTCTCTGGCAGTCTGTACGTGCTTGTGCTGGTCGGAGATTGATCGCTCCTCTCTCTCTCCCTCATCCATGCCCTCACAAAGAATCAAACTGCTTGACTGGCCAAAAAAAAAAAAAAAAGCAGAGCATTCTCTCTCTCCCTTTCTTTTTGTAAGGCTTCATACATATTCATGATAATGTTTTTAACTACACTTCCATGTTTATATTTTCCAATTGAATCACAGAATGTTTTTGTGGTGCTGATGAGCTTGTCTGACTCATCATTTTTCATGAAAAAAAGTCTGCTGAGACCATCAGTTTCTCAACTCTAGTGTAGCAGCACCAATTAAACAGTGCAAGCTGTGATTATGTCAAGAGATTTGGCAGAGTGGCCTTCGCTGCTCTTCGGGTCACTATTGGAAACAGGAAAATGAAAAAGAAAAGGAGTAAAAGAGAGGGAGAACTAAAAGGAAGGAGACGGAGGGAGGTTGTTCTAGAGTAGTTCATGCTGTACAGTGGTTTGTCCAGCATCTAATGAAAGCACATGGCAACCTTTCCCGACAGCTTTGTGTCAGGCTTTCAGTTCTGTACCAGAGGGAATCTCACCGCAGTCGTTTTTCTATTACTCAACCCTTTTTGCTCATGAGAGAAGGACTACGATCCCCTTGGACTATTCGCTTCCAGCCCAGGCTATACTTCCATTCTGCATGTGTGTACCAGTCTATCCATCCACTCTCCGAACCGCTTATCCTACTGTATGTAGAGTCACGGGATGTGTTGTATAAATAGCGTTTAGAGATCATCACTGATAGATTTAGAAAAAGGCAAATCTTAGTAAATGTTACCCTTTTTTATTTCTCTGGACACGGCTGGTCACATGTTCACTGAGGGAGATAAATCGCATTCAGGTAGAAGAAAGAAGACTCGAGACAAAATTCCACTTAAAACTGGGTACATTTTACTGTAAAACATGTTAGGAAACATTTCCAGTGTTCATTGCTGGGAAACAAAACAGTTGTACAGCAAACTACCTTCCTGAACGTCTCATAGTAAATACTGTGAACACTGAGCTAAAGAGATAGAAACTAGGAGCTTATGCTCGGTCCTTTAAAGTAGTAAATTGATAAGATGAGCTAATTTGCTTAAGAAATATTACCCATTTAACTGAACTAATCACTATAATGTCATATACTGTATTTGGCAATGTAGCCAGACTAAGAAAACCATACATGTTTACTATCATCACTCTTCAAGACTTTCTAGATATTGTAATATAGGCTATTTAAAGTATTATCATTGCTACTGACAATGCTTAAAAGTGATTCGTTTCACCCGTTAGGCTTTGCAGAAATTAAAAGACACACTGCAAGTGTGCAAAAACATATTTCTCTTAAAAACACCATGAGCCAAGGAGTCTAATGGCGCAATCATGAAGCTATCAATCATTCAGCATTTAATCTAATCAACCACTCCATATCAAACAGCAGGACGCCAGCTTAGAGACACAGGACAAGAATAATATAACATCAACTAAAATATTGTTTTTAAAAGCTGGAAAAAAATGTTACATATGAAGCAGTGTAACAGTCCAGACATGAAAAAAATGATATCTTGGTGTAATAATCAGGCTCCTGGAGGCATTTTCTATTCCCAAGCAGGTAACACCTCAAAACCATACCAGAACCATTTGAACATTCTGTCGATGTTTCTCAAATTCTCTTTAATATCAACATATCAGGATTTCAGGTTTGCTTTACAAACTCCAAAAGGAACTAACTGTCATGCATATCAGTGCCTTATTGATTTTAAAGTTGACCAATTATTAATGTTTGAATTAGCATCACAATAATCATTTAGTTTAGCTGCTTCATATCGAGATCATGAATAATTTGTACAGTCAACAGAGAAACTGCCTGAAGCCTTCAAATATTATTGCCCAAAGCTCAATGACATCCCATGTCTCTCTCCATTGTGCTGCAAAGCCAGTGGCCATGGTAAAAATGAAACCGATGCTGCTGGAAACATAAACAGCATACAAAGGTATTCAAACAGCAGCATTCTAGAAGCAGTAGTGTGTCCTAGAAACAAAGCAGCTCATGTTACAATGTCTATTGCTACAGGAGAGATACACAAGGATGGATTAGTTAGGAATAAGACACTCATGCATGTTTCCACCAACTCTCCTTTCATTTCCTAAAACATGACGCAGAACAATGAATATATCAAATGACTTTCTAATGCATGACACAATCAACACGAGGCCATACGGCATACACTAAACATCTTCTTGCAAGAGCTGGGGGGACTTCACACCTGACATGCCAAAGACCTTTCCGCCAATCCAGATGGCTCCATGAGCCTCAGAGCTCTTGCTGAGTCCTTATGGTTCTCATGTGCCATTGGATCAATCAGTGACAACACACAAGAAATCAAATGTTATGTTCTATTACACCCATAGATCATATTCATACTACCTAGCAATTTGACAATAATTTTAGCATTATAGCATAAAACGACTTTGGTAGAAACAGTGCAGAAATGATTACATGAGTTTAAATAAGTTTGGATAGCAAAATACAAAGCCATATCGAGACATGCAATCGTCTGAAGCGGTCGGGCTGTTTTGATTTGATCCAATCAGAACACACTCGTTCCCTGATGGCCCTACAGATACAGAGATTTTATGCTTTATTTGATTTTCAGGGCGTCTGCATGAGTGGTCAGAGATGAAAAGAGATGTACGAGGCAAACACAGATGCATCCGTCACATCTCAGTGCCCCTGTCCGCATCTCTAAAGCTAAAACACACTCACAAACAGATATGCGTGATTCTTCACATGCTCTCATAACGGCAAATTTCAACTAGAGTTTTATGCTCTAAATATAGCAACATTAGGGATCTTTTTCCTGTTTGCTTCCATTGAATATTGCAATGCATTCTCATTTTTGTATTATTACCCCAGAAAGACTAACCACATTGCACTTTTTCTATCTGGCAGCTTTTTATGAAATGCTATGGACGCTGCTGTTTTGCACTTATACATCCACTCGTGATGATTACAGATTACAACTATCTACTGTTTTATCTGTTTGGTGCATCCAAAACACACCCACACACCAACTAGAGCGATTCGTGAACATTTTCCTCCACAGAGAACCACTTTAAAGACTAAATGTACTATCCTGTACACTATGAAAAAAACTAATCTTGATATTCAAAACAGGATCACAGTAACACTTCAAGAGAAATATTGCAGATACAATTGCACTTTGACTTATCAGAAATGGAAAATGATCAGTTATCCTCCACCTACAAAGAAAACGCCACAAAACAGAGCTCGACATCACGTCAAATACTTATAGGACAAACAAACAGTAGGAGAAAATTCACAAATATGACACGATCTGAGCGCAAATTCACTAACTGAATAACATTGTCTATATTACTGTCAAAATTAATCAATTTTAAAATCTTATTCAATGTTTTTTCTTTAAGATGCTAGAACATTTTTGAAGCTAAAGGATAGCATCTGCCGATCTAAAATGAGCTCCGTCTACACATGCCTTAATGTTACACATACAGTACATGAGTCTATAGAAATCTAAAACATCTAAACACACAAAGTTCCTGATACAGATATAAAGTGTGAGTGTTATTTCAACACCACTCAGGTAGCTCAATCATTCAAACTGAACAGCTTTCTATTGAAAAAAAGTTTCGCTTTCCTCTTCTCTCTCTATCTAAAGATGGTACAGTACAGAGGGAGGCCAGTTAAACGAATGAAACCTGAGTTATATTCCCTCTAATGAATCCTAAAAAACCACCATACTTTAACAACTAAAACAGTGCAATATTATGCTGAAAGATAAATTACAGTAGTTATTTTATAGAGTTTGAGTGAATATGTACATACAACAGATATGTAGTTCCACAGTTTATCCTGCATTTGTAAATAACCTCAAGGCGTTTTTCACTGTTAAATGGCCTTGGTTCACTGCCCCTGCTAGTTAACCACAAAAAACAGCTACTCAAAAGTACTAAAAACAAATCTGTTATTTTTCCTCCTTCTTAACAGCTTTTTCAATTTTCAAAGAAACGGAACGTTATTTTTTTTAAACCTCTCACAGGTTAAAAGTTAAGACCTGCGGAGATCTCCCCGAATGTTTCTCTTTCAAGCTGAAAGCTCAAATGGATGGGGTGAAGACACAGCACCTAACAGTAATGCTGCTTCCCCTCGTTACATCTGAGGGCGGAGAATTGGAACATCTTCTCAATGTCAGCCATCCTCATCCTCAACCACATCTTCCTCCTTTCACCTCAGGGCTTTTACACCCAGGCTCTCTCCGGAGGGAACGTTGCCGCGTGGGCCCTAAAGAAAGCTACCTGCCTCTTGGGCTGCTTAAACCAATGACACAATGTCACAGAAGGTCATCGTAGTCGAGAAGTTTGGAGTGCTGGCGGCTCTTCCACAAGCGGTAGAGGCGGAAATCGAAGTACATCTCGATCATCTCCTTACCTGAGTGTGGAGAGAGCACAACATTTTTAGCTCTCCTTAAAATATCTGACCATAAAATAACAGGCAGCATGCCACACATCTACCGTACCATCCGCTGAGTAAAATAGATCTACATTAGGAGGCCTTTATAGGCATTTGTGGGTGTTTTAAATACAGTTCTCTATTTAAAACAGTGGTAATTATCCTCAACAGTGCGAATCAAGCTGTGTAGAGTCCATAGGGGACAAAAGGAGATGGAAGAGGAGGGAGGGGGGCAAGAGTGCCTCCTCCTGGGTCCAATGATGAGACAGAAACAGTGGGGGAAGATAATGAGGTTTTAATTGGAGAACAATTACTGTCAAATCAATAGCTGTGGCATGGATGAGAGTTGGGGTCAGAGTTCACGTGGCACATGCACGTTTGTTGAAATGCATATTTACTGTATGTGTGTCAGAATATGTGATTGGTCATGTCTGTAGTGTGTGTGGGAGTGAGTGTGTGCGCAGTACACTCACCCTGAGCTGACAGTTCCAGAGGAGACTTAAACTCAATGGCATGAGGTTTCATCAGTCTCTTGAGGTTTTGAAAAAGCTGAGGACGAGAGAAAGTTTTGCTGTTTCACTACTTTTCACAGTTCAAACTGGCAAAAGACCATCAGCATTACTTACAATATTCCCAATCAAAAACAGATATCGCAGATATATTTACAGCTTTTTCAATAATTAATACCAATATTCAGTACTGATACCAATATTCAGATAGCAGAGGGGTTGATAAATATATAAACCATATATTTGATGCATAACATCAGGTAATAAATGCAAATGGGATATACACAAAATTATTTGATTATTTTATTTGATTATATACACACACAACATTTAATATTATAAATAAAAATAATAGTAATTATTATGATCATTACTGGAAAAACATAAATATTGTGTGTTTATATATAACAACAACAATGATAAGTATTCAATAATAATAATAACTTACTGTTTTAACAAAAATATATTTTAATACTTTACATCTTTGTTTTTATTACAATTATTACAGTTATTATTATTGTGTATATAAAGCAATAATAACAATACCAAGTATTTAATAATAGCAATAATTGTTTCAACTAATTTATTTGTCTGTACATTTCAAAATATCCAAAAATCAGTCTATAACTGCTATAAAAATCTATAACTATTTACAGCTAAAGCAAACTCTTTTTCAATTTTGATCGACTTGATAATCTGATTGACTGCTAATAGGAGTCATACAGTGATGAATGTGCATCATAAACCAGAGGAAGCGGAACAGGGCGACCTGTGGTGCATTAAAGTGAGTGTTCTGTGGTTCTGTGATTGACCTCCGCTAGAGGGGGTCTGGTAGTGTCAATGAGAATCCTTCATATCAGGACAAAGCCTGTCAGAGTGCATTAATTGCCTCCTGCTATTCCCCTCCCAATCCTTCGACTTCTGTTTCTCTGGTCGCTGTCAGTATAATCTCTCATCTGGGCATCTTTTCTAGAAGCTATTCTCCACCTCTCTAATCGATCATGAAAGCCACAGAAAGCCTCATGAATCCACACTCAGCTAATCAATCTCTTTCCATTGTAGTGAAGTAAAGGGTCTCTGGCTCTTCAGGCCATTTCATCTTTCCTCTTTCATCGTGATACACACATGACACAACTGTGAAAATCATAATAATTAACAGCATATTAGCAGCTGAAATCAAATTAACAACAGCAAAACAGGAATCATGAGGAACTGGCTCAAACTCACGGTATTGATGATGCTCAGCAAATTAGTCTCTTCCCTTTATTCAGTATAATATTACATGTGCTCAGGCAGTCGTTACAACCTTATTAGCTTTCTGGTATAGAACACACAAGACATATGGCCAGCTGCTGCTGCCTTGGCATAGCTAATAGAAAACAAATCACAGAGACAGTGTATTACAGTTATCTGATGCTAACACAACCACCAAAGCGCACACGCAGAGAAAGAAAAAAAATCACTCTTTTGAAATGGATCTTTTAAATGAATTTGATCCAGGTCATAAAACCAGTCTGAATGATTTGTTTACAGACTCGCATGGCCTACTTATGACACTTTTGTGGTGCTTTTGTATCCTTTATGAATTGTTGTTTATTGCATGGAAATGCATACAATATTTAAATTTCAGACGGGCTTGGAATGACATGAGGGTGAGTAAATGATGACAGCATTTCAGTTTATGCAGGAATATTCCCTTAAATGCAAAAAGAAGGCATAGAGCTGTTGGGCTTCTCGGTGCACCTGGTCAGGCTCTATATATAGCAAGTTCACTCAAGCTCTTTCTCTCCCCCTTCAGAAGTAGCAGGACAGTGCTGAGAGGACCATAGGGGAAAATTGCTAAATGCAGCGAAAAAGCCTCTGTTTCTTTTTTTCCCTTTACTTCAGTTATTTTCTCTCTGTAGATCTGTCTTCATAAACCGCCTGGATGAAATGTTCATGTGGCAGAAATTCTAAGAGACTCTAGTTTCGTGCATGGTCATGCATACTTCAATCAGGGACTGTGTGCACTTCAATCAAGAGACTGCATCCAAATTTGTTTACAAAGTGTCTGTCATACAGGTGCACCACAGTACTGTCAATGTTCAGCATAATGCTGCTGCAGAATATTAACTCTGCTTAAAAATATCTTGTGTGACTTACATCTAGGAGTACTTTGCATATAGATGTGGAAAGAGAGGACAGAAAACTGGACATTTTCAGTGATCAGCGAATCAGGCAATACGTGTGTTGGAGACATTACTGCACTATTTACACTCAATAAATATGCATATATGCACTCCTTTATCATTCAAAAGAGTGAATGTCACATGCGAGTGCGACATCTGTTTATGTGCCTATGATTCATACATGATCTCACAGTCATGAAGCTTCCCGAATTATGAAAACAGCAAGTTGAAATTTTATCTGACCATTCAGACGGCAACATATTTACAAAAATCAGATTTTAATCTGATCTCAAACCAAGTGGAGATGTGGCTTGGGTCAGATTTGTCTGTATTTTGGACGTCACAATAAAGTATCACTGTATTCTTTGAAAAACCTTGAAGTAAATACCATGGTAATCATCCAATACCAAGGTAATGCCATAGTATTTTTCTGTGTGAATGGTTATACTGTATATACAGTTAGACTTGCAGGATATAAACTCAGAATTCTGACTTTTTTTGTACAATTCCAAGTTTACATCTCACAATTCTGAGTTTATTTCTTGTAATCCAAACTTTTTCCTCAGTATACTGAGTTTACATCTCACAGTTGCTGTTTATTTTTTACCTCCACAGAATAACAAAAATAAAAATATAAGCGACATTTTCCATCTCAAAATTATTTACTTTTCTTCTCAGTATTGTGAGTTTGTCGCAACTGCAAATTAACATCTCACAATTCTCGCAATACTCAGAACTGCGAGAAAAAAAAAGTCTGAATTGTGATATAAAAAGTCACAATTACCTATTAGTTACAAGCCCATATCCAGATTGGCACAGCTGAATACATGTCCAGAGCTGTAGTGGCCAGAGGCTACTGTCAATATGTGCCGCTGAGTGTGTGTACGTGTTAGAGTGTGTGCGTGTGTGAGAGTATATGCGGCAGAGAGGTGCGGGGGCAGCGGGGTGATAGACTGTCAATCTGGCACCCTCATCTCCTGCCATCATATCCCTGCCTTACCCTGACCACACTCCCACCTGTCTTCCTCTGTTTCTCACGCACACACCTGCCACAGCATTAAGTATGAGGCTGTACAGTAATGTCTCCTCTGCAAGTGTGCTAAAATCCATAAATGACTATTAACATAAAGGGTATGGCTGTAAATACAAACTATGTACATAGTCTCTCTATATATACGCTGAAAGCCTGTCTTGATAATTTCCTGTCTTGTCTTTATGACAAAAAGCCCATGGCATGAAGGTTGAAACATGCAGGGTGGTGAGCAGATGTGATTATCTACCTTTTCTCCGTTCGCATTGCCGAGCACATAGCAGCCCATAATGTGGATGAGGTTAGGCTCGGGATTTAATAAGCTCATGAATCTGCCAAGTCTCTTCCAGAACCTGCACACAAAAGCTCACAAAGTAAGGCTATACAGTTTTTTATATTGTACTCACAATTAAAAATGTCACTTTTAATGAACTGACATATAAAATATTTATTCTGTGCAGGGAAACCGAATGCCATCTTTAGGTAGTCTATATATCCAAAATGATCTGAGCTGTGATCTTGAATTATTTATTCAGCAGTAAATAAAGTGTCTTAACAGCGTCCTCTTTGCAACATGAAAAACAAAACCATCATTCAAATTTTGAATAAATTATATATAGCACAGACCACGATAATCCTGGAACATTCTCATAATAATCACTGAAGCTGTCACTGCACGTTTATATAGCTTCACACAACTATTTGAGCCATGCAGTTCAACTCAAGCTCACTGACTGTCACTCACCATTATAATCAATGAATCTGTCTACACTGTACAGTAAATCCCGTATTTACACTGTGTATTGCAGATTGATCATTATTATGTAAACATTCATGTTGTTTGAAGCAAAATTGAAGCAAAAGGAGTAAATCTAAAAGGCAATTTTTCACATTTAATTATTAATTGCAGGAGCCACCATCATAATCTCACATTTTTTATGAATTGTGCAGCACAATTACAAATAGAACAAAAAGAAACAGATATGATAGCCTGCACTTTGTTTTGTGAAGGTGAACACTCACTGTATCATGTCCTCCTCCTTCTCTACTTTAGCAAATGTGGCCACTTTGTTCTTCAATAGGTAGAGATGACCTGGACCTCCCTGGAGAACACAGAGAGCCAATTTACGCAGTGCAAAATAACATGTACATAAATACACCACATGCAGACTTGTGAAAAAGCGAGATATGCAAATAATCACACACATATTTTTTCAAACCTGACAGAAGACGAGCATGTTCCAGATTTTGCAGCCTTTTCTGTAGGCGGTGAGCTTCTTTTCAATCTCCTCTGAAGAGCAGAGAGATGAGAGAAGACAGATAGCAGAGAGGTGGAGAGAGAGGCAGCAAGGGAATCATATGAAATTACAGCCCAGCTTTTTCATAATAAACAAACAGCAGGAGCAAACATCAGGCATACGCAAAAAAAAAAAAAAATTTGGCCAATTAACACGTACCTAGTATATCATCAAAGGTGGCATGTTCATGATCCTGTGGGCAGAAAACAGGGCATGAATTAATGACTGTTCTGCGACAGGAATTATCAGTTGGTAAATATTACGTTGCATTTTTATTTGAACATAATTCAAGCATAATATAAGCACTACATCGCTAGCTCAGCATTACAAAGCCGCAATTTCAAACAACGATGATTTACACTACTAAAACTTGCATGCGAGAGCTGACTGGTAGACATCATTAGCTGTGATTAACACGAGGGGCTTTATACTGGATAATCAAACTTTGATTCTCTTTGATCCCATGTATGACTGCATCATTAAATTATACTCACATAGAGAATGGGGATTATGGAGGGGTCGTCCCGACGGATGATGTTGGGAACGTATTCGGCCTTTGGTACTTTTGATGAAATTAGCTGCTCAAAAACAAGGATGAATAATACACACTCTTATTAATGAGCCCATCGATGATCAAACAGCTGCGCTACATGTAATGAGGATCTGGCGATGAGTTCATAAAAAGGCAGTTGGCTCGTGTCAAAATGGTTGAAAGATGCATGTACCATGATTTTGGGTGGGATGAAGTCATCGCCCTCACAAGCTGCTCTTTCCAACTCTCTCTCTTCCTCCCAGTCGACATCATCGCAGTCTTCTTCATCCAGATTGCCAGACGATGCCTGGAGGTCTCCACCTGGGGAAGAGGGTATATGCAGATACACAGAAACACAACACAAGCACATAAACAACCAATGAGACGACAGGTCCTATCAACAAGCATTCTTTGGCTCACGTCTGAGAGGTTAGTCGTCCTAACATAACCTTTCCCGCTTGTTTATGAGAAGATCTTACACAACAACACGTTTAGTGATATAGGAAAGCACACATATAGACAGCAGAGTACATCCATGGTAAACAAACATTTTACACATACGCACAGGTGCTGATGTGTGATGAATTTGCAAGATGTGCACATATTATGAAGCCTTTAAAGAAAATATCATATTCAGATTTTGTTTTACTTTTTTTATTTTTTATTTAAGGACATTAGATTCCACCATTACAAATTGCATTGCCATAATACAAAAAATATTTAATCTATATTAATATAATATTAATATTCAATTATTATAAAATAAATAAATAACATTTGGGGTTTTATTCAGTAAGGATGAATTAAATTGATTAAAATTGACAGTAAAGACACAATGTTACAGAAGATTTCTATTTTAAATCAATGTCATTCTTTTGAACTTTCTAATCATCAAAGAATCCAGAAAAATCACATTTTCCACAGAATATTAAACAGCACAACTATAATAATAATAAATGTTTCTTGAGCACCAAATCAGCATATTAGAATGATTTCTGAAGGTTCATGTGACACTGACACTCGAGTAATGGCATCATTATAGGAATAAATTACATTTTAAAATGTATTTAAATAGTAAACAGTTACTTTAAATTGCAATAATATTTCACAATACTAGCATTTTACTGTATTTTGGATCAAATAAATGCAGCATTGGTGAGCATAAGCAAAAGAGACAGACAAAAATATTTAAAAAATGTACCAAACATTTGAATGGTAGCATATTTAAAAATACAATCGTGATAATACCTCTTTTACTTCTTTTAAAGTTACTTTTAAGGCAAGTCAGTGTAACCTCTTTTCACTTCAATGGATAAAGACAGAAATCTCTGAATGGAGATTCAGATTAGATTTAATTCAGACAGAAGTCTGTCAATGTTATGTTTAAACAAGGCAGAGATATGATCTTAACAGGCATCGTAAGATTAACCCATGTATGAGTGTTTTGCGTGAGTGACCAATCATGATCATGTACTGAAATCAGAAAACGAGACAACATGTCTGTGTATATGTGTGGACTCACTGTCTCTGGAGTCATGGAGAGAGTCAGGCTTGACGGGTGTGGGGTCACTCCAGGACCGGCTGAAACTCTTCGTATTGCGATCAGCAAATGCTAATAACGAAGCGGAGGAGGAAAGCATCACACGCACTGCTCTTCATCAGACACACACACACACTCTAGGCTCTTGTCTGAGGTTGACATGTTTGAGGATTTCTCCGTTTTAGGCTGACTAGCTCTAAAAAATACTGTAACTGTATACTGTTATTGATAAGAGGGGAGGCGAATTATTCAGAAACTAAATCACATCGCTAGTTGTACATCAGACAAGAGCACCAAATGGTTTTGTTTTCATCCTTTTTACCAGATGCCTGAAGCATCTGTAACCCCTGAAAATAATTCATCTGACACCATGAATTATTGTCAAGCAATGGCATGTTTGCGTATTTACATTTAAAAAATTGCACAAATATACAGATGAAATCAGACAAACGTATTGACAACATACACACAACCATACATAAGCATTAACATACTCATTCACTCACTCACACAAACACACAGACATCTGCAAATAACTCACTCTGGGCCTTCACTCTCCTGCTGCCCACGATCCTCAGGTGTTTCCGGAAGTTCCTGGGATAGAAAGGATTTGCAGAAGCACAGTGGATTGGAAAAAAGGTATAAGACAAGAAGGGAAAAGCCCAAGAAAAATGGGAGATGGAGGAAGAGGAGACAAAAATGGAAATGTTAAATACACTTTCAAGCAATCCGTTTATACATGGTAGTATTAGCATGGCTGATTATGGATGGGGATGAGTGTTTGAAGTTATACAACAAGCTCAGTGCGCTCCAAACAAATCTCCAGTCCCCACAGTTCCTCTGTAATAAACAGGCATAAATAAACAGTTTGTCCCAGTCTGACACTGCTTCAGGCTTCAGAAACATAACATTTACTCATCTGCGGGTCTGTATTTCCAGATATTTTCATTACTGTATTCTCAAGCACACTTTCTGAGCTATTAGCTTGAAGTCACCATGAAATCCAAATTGACAATCCTTATTTACTATGGAATATTGCAGTTTATTATAAATGATTTATCAGTGCACATCATTATTTTTAAAAAAACCATATGCCCTCGTAATCTTTAATCAAAATAACTTCCTCTCCTCCTTGCAATTACATCGCTACTCTTCTCTGATGAAATTTTCACTGACGTGAAATAGGTGCTGTAATTTCTTTCTTCCACCAACTTGTCACTCACATGAGAATGCAACAATTAGCAAACAACAATGATCCAACAAACCAATCAATTACTGGTGGACAAAATCAAGTCCCGCCCTACATTACGTCTTGTTCTAGAAGCCAGATATGCATCACATCTATTTTATGCAGATTTCAAATGAACATAATAGAAAACTGAATTTTTATCTGAATTTAGTATTTTTTCCACTAAAAGTTTTACAACTATAGAAGTAAACAGTATTTTTGAATATGTTTATACTTACTTTTGAATGATGAACAAACATGAGAAATGACTCCTGTTTATTCTACATAAGACAGGTCACCACCAGCAAGGCCATCCTTTTGAGAGCACAGGTTCTCAAATACTACTCTATACTTAAAAAAAAAAAAAAAAAAAAGGATAAGGTATTTTTTTTTACTTGCACTGGTAACCAAAACCATTTGATTTTGTGTGATGTTATATCTATGTAGATGATTATCAGTATAAACACTCTATTAGCCAGAGAAACATAGAAAATGACTTTGAACCTTAAAGGGATAGTTCACCCAAAAATGAAAATTACCCCATGATTTACTCACCCTCAAGCCATCCTAGGTGTATATAACTTTCTTCAAACAGAGTTATATTAAAAAATGTCTTGGCTCTTCCAATGGCAGTGAATGGGGTTCAAGATTTTGAAGCCCAAAAAACTGCATCCATACATCATAAAAAGTGCTCCACGTAGCTTGGGGGGATTAAAAAAGGCTTTCTGAAGTGAATCGATGCTTTTGTGTAACAAAAATATCCTTATTTAAAACTTTACAAATAAACTTTATATTTTAGCTTCCGCTAACTGCCGTATTCACATTCACGAGAGAGTGGCATATCTCTGTGGCACAGATTAATATGCTAATCTCGCAAGAACCAAGTTTTGTTTACAGCAAAGAAAAACCAGTCTCCTCTTAATTTATATCAAAATCCTCTTACATTTTTCTTTACAAGTCCTCGTTTTGTACTTTTAATTTGTGACCGGAGTTTTGTTTTGTTTTCTCCTCTGCGTTTCTCCGTTTGTCTACGTCCTACATCTTCCGCTGGAACGCCACTCTCTCATGAATGCGAGTACAACGCGAGTTATTGGAAGCTAGAGAACACGGTTTGTAAAGTTTTAAAGATGGATATTTTTCCTAACACATCAATTCACTTTAGAAGGCAATTATTAACCCCCCGGAGCCGCGTGGAGTACTTTTTATAATGTATCTTCAAAATCGGCCTTCAAAACCTTAAACCCCTTTCACTGTCATTATAAAGCTTGGAAGAGCCAGGACATTTTTTTATGTAATTTTGATTGTATTTGTCTGAAAGAATAAGGTCATATACACCTAGGATGGCTTGAGGGTGAGTAAATCATGGGGTAATTTAAATTTTTGGGTGAACTATCCCTTTAAATTTCACTTATAGGTAGGTGTTTCACTGCTGCTAAAGCATAGTTATCACAGTAAAACTGGCAAACAATTTGTATAATCTTGTAGAAAGAACAAAGAATGCTATCACTGTGCTTCACCAAATCATTAACAATTTGAATAATCTTCTAGAAAGTGCAAAAATGCTTTCATTTTATGTACTAATTCATTACTGCAGTTTCAAACCAGAAATACCAGAAAATCAGTCACAGAAAATTGACCACTACAAACATCCTCATCAGAGAATGAAAGCAAGTTCAGTTGACGCACTCTTTCAACTGACAGCCTCTCTCCTCTCGTTAGCACTCAACACTTGTTCTCCACGCATCATGTCACCATGGTTACACTGTAGTGTAGTATAGTAGGAGAGTGTGCTGTGGAGAGGTAGGTGGTCTTTCCTCATTTGCCAACAAATAATAGAGCAGCTCACACAGTCAATGCAGAGCCTTTAAAATAAATGGGAGCTGGGCTAGGGATGAAATTATGAGGCAATGGCTTTTACAAAATGTAGAATCCAAAACTGATGGCCACAGTGTCATATTTCCCCACAGTCAATATCTTACCGTTAGCATTTTTTCTGCAGGCATAATGCAGTTGCACAACACCACAATATTAGAAAGCAGCACTGCTGCCTAAGTTAGTTAAATATACTGCGAGAAAACTAATCTTCCTGCAGTACAGTGATGCATAGCAGAGGACATTTTTTACAGTATGTAGCCGCTATGAGCCTCTAATCAAATCCACCAACGTGAACCTTTTACAAAAGAGAAGTGGGCTTTTTTTAATATCGCTTTTATATTTGAGATGCTTACAAAGAGCACGTTGACAATCCATCTGTATAGTTGTCAGAACTGCTTTTCTCCTTATGTCCGTCTTGCTGACATGCTTCTAAACTGCTGTCAAAGTCAATGTGCCGGCTGACAAGGAAGGAGTGCAGATCTTCATCCAGTTTCAAAAATAGAAGTGCATATCAAGAGAACTATGTCTTTTCAGCAGGCCATTTTTAATTAAACGCTCTAATGATCTTAATCCTCATTTGTGAGTGTGCTGAAAATAGAGCGATAAGTCAGATCACCAGAGTGTGACATGCTGATCCTCACATATATATATATATATATACATATAATTTCAGTTTTTCTTTTTTAATAAATCTGCAAAAATGTCAACAATTCTGTGTTTTTCTGTCAATATGGGGTGCTGTGTGTACATTAATGAGGAAAAAAAATTAACTTAAATGATTTTAGCAAATGGCTGCAATATAACAAAGAGTGAAAAATTGAAGGGGGTCTGAATACTTTCCGTACCCACTGTATATATATATATATATATAGCCTATATATTTGTTCCTTTTTATGCAAAGAATAAAATATCACATATTTCTTAAGAAGCACAGCCATTTAATGGGTACATCAGAAACAGCTTCTATGAAACAACTCATCAGAAGATCTAGTGCATGTTCCACTGTTTCCATCAGATAAAGAAACTCAGCATAATCCAAAATACTATGAGCTTCAAGAGATAGTTCACTCAAAAATTCAAAGTCTTTTATTATTAGTTCCATGCTCAGGGAACAGACCTGTAGATACTGCTTTTTAGAAACATCTTGGCCTGATGCTATTCACAAAACTAAAATGATTTGTTCACTAATCAGACAGGTCCAATCCAACTGTGCAGTTAACTTACTGACTCAGTTATTCATAGTTGAAGCAAGTTAACAGCTCACTGGAGAGGAAGATTATTAGTAAATAAATCAACTTAAATGTTGGTATGTTTGTAACACAAAGCTGTTTATAATGCTTCAAAAACAGCACACAAGTCATATGGAAATAAATGGATTGTGATTCAACGTAATTGCATTGCACATTTATCCTCTTTAGCAATTCAGAATCATGTTGGAAGAAGTTTTTGATGATCTGCCAGCAGACCAATTAGGATTTACCGGTGAACATGTGTTTTTAAATATGTAAGTAAATTCGGCCTGGCGTAATGAGATTTGCTGTTGAGTTATTCATGGCGTTAGTGTGCTGCGTGACTCTAGACCGATAAGTGAAACTCTGAAAGTGTTCAGTTGTCAGCTGTATCGACTAACACACTCCAGGCACCGCACCTTTGGTTATTCGATTGGTCTATTGAACCAAGCAGCCAAACACAGACAGACACACACACATGTTTTTATGTAAATGCTTTGTGTACGGGTCAAGGTTTTACCTTCATTCAAAGGCAGTAAAACCTGAAATCGCTGAGACCACAAAATGGCTTAATCAACATACATTTGTGTAAGGGTTAGGTGTAGAGGTCAGAAATATCAATGGCTCTGTTAAAATAAATAAATAAATAAACTCCCACTATGATAGAAAAAATAAACGTGTCACCTCTGACCCAGACAATAAGCCTACCCAATAGAGTCTAAAAAACGTTAGTTTCTTGGTAACACATTTATTTAATAAATACAATTTTTTGCTATAGTGTTACAACATTAAATGAATAGCATATTGTTAGTCAGAAAGTTAGAAAATAGCAGTTAGAAATGTTAAGAAAATATATATTTTTTCTCCACTGGCCCCTTAGTTTAAATCTAAAGAAGCTGGTTTCTGCTTCAGAGTAAAAATAAATAAATACATAAATATTGTGACTTCATTTTTATAATTGCAACTTTATTTCCTGTGATTGTGACTACACACTACCATTCACAATTTTGGTGTCAGAATGTTTAATGTTATTATTATTATGTTAAATAATTCTCTTATACAGACCAAAGCTGCATTTATTTGATAAACAATACAGTAAAACAGTAATATTGCGAAATATTATGATTAGCGCCATTTTAATATATTTTAATGTGCAATTTATTCCTGTGATCGGCAATCCTTCCTCTAGTCTTCAGTGTCACATGATCCTGCAAAAATCATTCTAGTATGCTGACTTGGGCTTTAAGAATCTTTTTTACTGTTGAAAAATCATTGCTTAATATTTTATGGAAGTTGCAACACATTTTTTTCCAGGATCCACTGATGAAAGTAAAGTTTAAAAGAATGCATTATTTTAAGGTTTTGTAAAGATATTAATTTCTTAAAAATTATAAAATAAAATCTTACTGGCACCAACATTCTGAATGGAAGTCTGTATCTAACAATTGTGACTATTTCTTATCTTAAACTTTATCTCACAATAACCACCTCTATTGTTTACTCTGAAGTGGAAACCGGCTTCTGTAGAAATCTGTGGGTTTCGATCAATAAACTGCTGCTGGCTTTCTGCTTGGTAAGCCTAGCATCACGACTCCACAGGGAAGTGTGCCATGAACGAAAAGCAGATCCTCATGTGTAGTGTGCAGGATTGGAGTGAGGACTTTAAAGATTCTGAGGGGATACACACACCATAATTCTACACTAACCCAGGACAACACAAAACACAAACACCATCTCTCCACTGTCTCATTCTACATGTGTGTGTTGAGGGAAGGGCTGTGACACAGGGCACAGGTCATTAGACAGTACCTCTCCATCAGTGTGGTGGCCTCTTGCTCTCTTTTCCTCCTCTTTCTCTCTGCGATTCCACGAAACGCCCTGCTGGGACCGGTCACAGTGTTACAGGTTGTGGGTGTAGGTGTGTGTGCACAGAGAGCAGTGCGAGGGGAAAAAATCTAGAGTGGCTAGGACGGTTCAAACCACAACAGGTGATCACCACCCACAGGTCAACAGGACACTACAGGCACGTACACACACTAAACACTACGACCACAGTGAAGTCAAGTGTAACAGACACTCAGTCACCAACCAGCAGAGGATAAATTCACAGAAATCTATAACATCTTTGTGGGAGTGGTTATCATATCTGCTGTGCATCTATTGTTTTTCACAGGGTGACAGAAGGTACAGCCATCATTACTGACAGCTGATGTTAAATCAAACCCCTGTCCTCAGCAGATGAGGTTAATGACAGCCCAGAAGCTACGTTCAGACAGTTTGTGTGTGTGCATGTAATTGCATGTCGATGCATCCTGAAATCCTTCAGAGCCTTGACAGACTGGCGACGGTCTTAGAACACTGCGTGATGAGTGACTTTTCTGGGGTATATTCGGGCTATATTTATATATTTCATGTGCAATATTCAACACAGTGATGGCAGCAATTACCATATTCCAGGGCCAGTCTACCATTTTGTCATATTTTTTAAAATATACCTTGCATTATAGTCAAAACACAAGCTCTGTTCCAAAATCTAGTTAACTGTCTACCTAGATCTTATTTTAGGAAATCGTAGGCAGACTCCTGACATGAAGGCTATTCCTAAAGGTAGATAGATACATTTTTCTGCTCTCTTGCACCTTGTTTTTAAGATACAGTTTAAGACAGCATTGCAAATGGAGATTTTGACGATAGTTTATTCAATATCAGAACTTCATAATTGTATTATTTTATGTAATTAAAAATGTATGTTATTTTTATTTGTGTGCTCTAGGTGATTTAGACACTACAGTATCATTTTTGTAACTTAGCATGCATGAAAAGGTTTTATGTAATGGTGTTATTTTGCATTTCTTTCAAACATACAGTATTTACAATAACTGAGAAAAATGTAGTATGCTAGTATGGTATTTACTATTAAAAATGCTTTTCAACAGGAGTTGAGTCTCCTGTGAGCTTTAAGTGCCATTTATGTGGCATTCAGAGTTGCCTATGAAGAACGTTCCAGATCAGTCACTTACAAGCAAGCCAGTAAATCTCAGTCGGTTTTGGAATAGAGCTTTTGTAACTAAAACAAAGGTCAAGTCATCATAGTAGTACAACAAACAGGCAGTTGAAACGTGATAGTGACACCGGTCCAAACAGGACAACACAAAACACAAACACCATCTCTCCACTGTCTCATTCTACATGTGTGTGTTGAGGGAAGGGCTGTGACACAGGGCACAGGTCATTAGACAGTACCTCTCCATCAGTGTGGTGGCCTCTTGCTCTCTTTTCCTCCTCTTTCTCTCTGCGATTCCACGAAACGCCCTGCTGGGACCGGTCACAGTGTTACAGGTTGTGGGTGTAGGTGTGTGTGCACAGAGAGCAGTGCGAGGGGAAAAAATCTAGAGTGGCTAGGACGGTTCAAACCACAACAGGTGATCACCACCCACAGGTCAACAGGACACTACAGGCACGTACACACACTAAACACTACGACCACAGTGAAGTCAAGTGTAACAGACACTCAGTCACCAACCAGCAGAGGATAAATTCACAGAAATCTATAACATCTTTGTGGGAGTGGTTATCATATCTGCTGTGCATCTATTGTTTTTCACAGGGTGACAGAAGGTACAGCCATCATTACTGACAGCTGATGTTAAATCAAACCCCTGTCCTCAGCAGATGAGGTTAATGACAGCCCAGAAGCTACGTTCAGACAGTTTGTGTGTGTGCATGTAATTGCATGTCGATGCATCCTGAAATCCTTCAGAGCCTTGACAGACTGGCGACGGTCTTAGAACACTGCGTGATGAGTGACTTTTCTGGGGTATATTCGGGCTATATTTATATATTTCATGTGCAATATTCAACACAGTGATGGCAGCAATTACCATATTCCAGGGCCAGTCTACCATTTTGTCATATTTTTTAAAATATACCTTGCATTATAGTCAAAACACAAGCTCTGTTCCAAAATCTAGTTAACTGTCTACCTAGATCTTATTTTAGGAAATCGTAGGCAGACTCCTGACATGAAGGCTATTCCTAAAGGTAGATAGATACATTTTTCTGCTCTCTTGCACCTTGTTTTTAAGATACAGTTTAAGACAGCATTGCAAATGGAGATTTTGACGATAGTTTATTCAATATCAGAACTTCATAATTGTATTATTTTATGTAATTAAAAATGTATGTTATTTTTATTTGTGTGCTCTAGGTGATTTAGACACTACAGTATCATTTTTGTAACTTAGCATGCATGAAAAGGTTTTATGTAATGGTGTTATTTTGCATTTCTTTCAAACATACAGTATTTACAATAACTGAGAAAAATGTAGTATGCTAGTATGGTATTTACTATTAAAAATGCTTTTCAACAGGAGTTGAGTCTCCTGTGAGCTTTAAGTGCCATTTATGTGGCATTCAGAGTTGCCTATGAAGAACGTTCCAGATCAGTCACTTACAAGCAAGCCAGTAAATCTCAGTCGGTTTTGGAATAGAGCTTTTGTAACTAAAACAAAGGTCAAGTCATCATAGTAGTACAACAAACAGGCAGTTGAAACGTGATAGTGACACCGGTCCAAATGAATCACACTTGGTGTATCGTGACAGAGTTCCTTCATAACTTCAAACACTCTGTCTAATGCTGGTGGAGTGAGAGTTAACACAGGACAGGAGAGGCAGCAGCACAGAGAAGCAGAGGGTGGGGATGGAGTGATATGTTGAGCTTTTAAAACAGCGGGCTAATGAGCAAGGTATACTCACGATATTCTTTGGAGCCAAGGAAAAATGCATAATAAAGAAGATATAAAGAGGAAAGAGAGAGCAAGTGCTTTAACCATCACAAGAAAACACATGAAAAGCAAGTAAAAAGGTAAGGTATGCAGGAAATACAGAGTGTTTTTCAAATATAAACACATGGATCGGGTCTTATGAAAGGATCACCAAATGCTTTATCATTACCTATTACAGTCAATTATCACAAAAAGTGGCAGCTCTATAGCCGACCACAGGAGAAAACACTGACATTTCACACAAATTAAAAGGATTCTGAAGTGAAAGTGTCAATTAGACCCAGCAAAAAGGGGAATTAATAAGTCAGAAGAGAAAGTGAATTAAGTAGCTGCAGAGATAGCAAAGTATTCATAGACAGAAAGAGGGATACAGTGGGGGGGGCAAAGCCAAGGAGAACTGACACCAGATGATGAGGTGGGAGGGCACAGTGAGGTTGAGGGGGAGACAACAACCATGTCGGCTGGAGGGAGGTGGACTGCACCCCAGTGGGGGGGGGTCTCAGCCAGTGGGCTCTGTGATTAAGACTTCTGCCCGACAGGTGATAATTAAGCAGTCAGGCTGAGCGAGAGCATCTGTGCATGGAGAATAATGAAGCCTGAAATCACTCAAAAAAGAAAAAGAAAAAAAAAGGAAGATAGGAAATAGGAAGGAACAGAGGAACATAAGAGAACAAAGAAGGTAAAGAGAAAGAGGAGGGGACACAGGAATGGAAAGAACAGGAAAAGAGTAAATACAAAGTGAAACAGGAAGGGGATGAAAAAGAAGAAAGGGAAGAGAAAAAAGGGAAAGTAGAAGGGGAAAAGAAAATGAAGACAAAGAGATAGAGAAAGGGAAAAAAGAAACTAAAAGAAAACGAGGAAGAGAAAGAGGAAATGGGAAATAAAGGAGAAAAGAAAGAGGAAAAGGAAGAAAAAGAAAGCTAAGAGAAAGTGGAAGGGAACAGAAATGTTGAAAGAAAGATGAAGAGACAAAGGAAAAGAAAGAGGAAGTGAAAAAAGAAAGGGAAGAAAGAGAAAATGGCAAAGAAAGAGGCAATGAGAATGAGGCGATGATAAAGAGGAAAGGAAACATAAATGGAAAGAGAAGAATGAAGAGACAAAGGAACAAAAACTGAAATAAAAAGAAAGGGAGAAAAGAGGAAGAAACAAAAGCCAGAGCAAGTGAGGCAGAAGGTAAAAAGAGGATCAGGAAAAGAAAGAAAGAAAGAAAGAAAGGTGAAATAGAATACCTCCTGTCCTCCCACATGCATGAGTCAGGATAGTTACAAGTCTGCTTCATAGACCAACCCCACTCAAGAGGAAGCAGCAGGTTTGATGCAATGAATTCCCATGTTTACTCACGCTTGCATGGTGGTTGTCGCAGTCTGGAAGCTAAACATATTCTCTTTAGGGAACCAGCTGTTCGTGTGATCCTCTGCAAACAAAAAGAGATAGCCTAAGCAAAGGTAACAGGTACGGTGTAAATCTCACAATGATTTAACAAATAATCCACCATTCAGTGATGGTGATCTTCTCCTTACCTCGATCATCAGAGGACACACGGTCCTCACTGTACATCCTCTCTAGCTTCTTGTGCTGTTTGCCACCACCGTGAGGTGACGTCTCAAGGTCTAGAGAGCGCTGGCTCTGGCAGTGTGGCCGAATGCAGTCCACACAATCCGGCGTGCAATCCTCCCTCGACCTGCTACGCCTCGACCCCCAGTCCCGGATGTTATGGGCGCTCCCTGAGCTCTGCAAAGGTTGTGTCAGAGGTGCATGGCTGTAGTGATGCTGGTGGGTAGGGCCGTTGTTTCCACGATGGTGGCTTCCTCGATGATGGCTGCCACGTAAACTGGAGGGAGCATTGGTTCTTGGCGGTTCTGTGGTCCTCTTCAGCACCTCTAGCTCCAGGCACTCCTTGCTTCCCTGGCCTCCAAGCATATCTTGCTCCCTAGTAATGGTGTAGACACGTGCTGGCTTCAAAGAGCTCTCTACACACCTTTGATGATGCTGGTCCTCAGAAGAAAGGCTGCGTTCTATGGAGAGACGACGCTTGGAACTGGTAGGAAGGGGTGCAGACTGGCTGCCTGGCTGAACCTCTTCTTGACTGGGCTTGACTATGAGAGTGTGTTGGGAGTATGGCTGGAGGCTGTTATTGTTGTTCAGTCGGCTGATGTCTGGGGAGTCTGTGTCTTGACCAATGAAGGTGTCAGATAGCAAGTGATCTGGAGTGAGAGACAGAAAGAGACCAAGATAAACAGATTTTTCATCGCCTTGTCTCGGCAAAGCAACAGGTGCCAATCAAGCTCTCCTGTAATAATCAATTAAAGGATGACTGGATGAGTGGACAGAAGTGTAATTAATGTTGAAACTGAAGGATGATGCTTTCTTATGGCAAGTACTAATACATTCAAGCACTTCACAAGGCAAACAGGAGGAGAAAAAAAGACTTCAGGACAAATGAAGGTAGGGCGTGAGGTGGAATGGACCTAACCTGATCCGTTGCGGTTCTCAGGGTGCGTGTGAGAAAGGTACTCTCCAAATGCTCGAGCTGCTCTGCAGAGAGACAAACAGGAGACCAAATCAAAGAATGGAGATAGAACTCTCTGTCTTGATGTACTTTCACATGCTACTGCTTTTAGTTCTCAGTAGTCATTCTGAATCTAGTTGTTAAGTCTGACGTCATGCATCACAGTTTCCAGGTCCAAATGCTTTTCGATCTCAAAGCAAATGACAAATGGTGTTACTATAAAGTTACAGACAGTGTGATGTGGTGCTACCGAAAAATCCACTTAACCTATACTAAAATCTCAGCTGGTCAGATTCATATTTTCGGAATCATTAAAATACTGGTGCCAGGAGAATGCAGTGTACACGGTTCAGTGCTCATAAATGGCTGCTGAGATAGTAATCTCAATTGAAATGGCACAGAAGCTTGGACCTGGAAACAGTATTCAGTACATCACGTCTTAACAAGCAGATCGTTTTTCATGATAATATTGCAAACAGCTTCCATATTTCATATCCATATCGGTGGAACTCTCTGTCCTAAAGTGTTACATAGAGACATTTACAGACCACTAACTTGATAATGCAATTTTAGATATTGCCCTTGGCCACCGACGTGATTGAGTGATTTATGGTTTTGCATTTAAATATAATGTCCGCTTTATAATTCGAACACTGTGTGAGATGTGCAGTCAAGACTAAATACTGTTTTTTCCTCTTCATAAAACATAAAACTACAGGTCTAACTCAGTCTATTTCCCATAACCAAGCACCTCACAAGTGAAAATGAGAAACATTAGCAGATAATGTCACAAGATGTCCAGGCAATTTAAACTGGGATACCACACCTGCAGATGCTTTCAGAAAAATGCAGAATTTCTCCACATCCCATAACTTGTCTGAGCAATGAAGTGTAAAGCACTGAATGAAATCTAGATACAACCGGCTTCCAGTATGAGGTCACTCAGCTGCTCTGGCACAAGAACATGGCCCCCTTATGACTTGCTATATAAAGAGAGGGAGAGATAGCTCAGGAAGCATAGCAAGGAAGATTGGTTGGTTATAAAGAAGGAAAAAAGAAACAGCTTTATTAGTAGAACCGTGTGTTCTCAACAATAAAATACAGGTATCAAAGAACTCTTTGTGCTACATTGCCATACCTTTCCTCTGATTTAACCAACAGGATGACCTTCATGCAATGTTTGAAAAAAAAAAAAAATAGAAAAGGATGCATTTGCACTCCCGATGGCTCTTATAATTAGCATACCCACATGATTTATATAAATCATTAATGCATTCGAAGAGCTGCTACATTCCATTATCAAATGCATCAATCCACCTCTTAACCATGGGAAAGACTTACACAGCATTCCCCTCCTGTGTGGCACAGCAAGAACACAACTAATGTAGCCTAATTACTCGCATATGCTGGGGGAGTAAATCAACTACCATGTACAAATGAAAAATAGCACCAAACCTGTTTCACTCTCCTTGCCTTTAATTTAGTTCCCAGCTAATGATGCCTTCCCACACAAGCTCACTAAATATGTAGATTCTAACATGCATAAATACACTGAAGCTCACCTCCATCCCTGCACCCTTGAGAAACATGGAAGCTACACAAATGCACCTAGATGCACGCGGTGAACTGACAAACACCTCCAACAAGCACACAAACCCATAATCAGCACGCTATTGGCAAATTGTGCAGTCTCGGCACTTCTCTAGAGATGCTGGGAAATGGGATGGTTCTGTTGTTGGAGTAGCCATGCTTTCCTGCAACGACACTTTGAATAATTAAATAGTAGCCAGCATGTGCATCCCTCTCTCTCCTCACTCAACAAACTCTTCTAACAGATGGGAAGAGTGGTGCAGAGTGGAATCATTCAATCACTTTCTCATCATTCTTCTCACTGTCTCACTCCACAGTGCCTGGAGTAAAAACAAGCTAAGTGTTTTAACATGTGATGGGGCGAGAGGTCAGGGGTGAACTAGAAATAAAAGAGAGCACAGAGTTTGTGTTATGATTTTACTGACTTGGTTAACTTGAAATGGACTCTGTGGTGCTCTTAAAGAGCAGGTCATATGGGATTTTGAAGAATATCTCTTTTGCAGTTTATAACGTAGCTATCCTTAAATGAAAACAATCTGCAAAGTTGTTAATCAAAAAAGTGCATGATAAATAAAGATATTGTCTCTCAAAAGAGAGAGCCGATTCTGAATCGCCTTAACGAGTCGTCACATTTTCGAATCTTTTGCCTGTTTGCCTGTATACGTCACTGGGTAACACATTTGCATAATCCCCCCCTTTGGACTAACAAGCTCTCCGAACCACAACCTGTAAGTACGATTGACACGTTATGTGTACATTTTCAATTGAGTGTTTAAAATATCAAGTGTTTTCACGTTAGCACTAACGTATCCACCATTATTGTTTTAAGTGTTCACAGTTTAGCAGCTAAATTTAGCTGTGGGAACGATTCGCTTGCATAAGTGTTTTTGTATTTTATGTCATTATTATAAGAACGGACTGGAGCACTGTGTTATTGTTAGGTGCTGTGTCAATGGTAGCACTCGCTAACTTGCTCATGGACTCCTCTCTGTGCCAATGACAACAGGCTTGGCCAGCTGACCAATCAGAGCAGAGTAGGCTTATGGAAGGGAGGGGTTTGCTCCGAACTTGCTTGGAACGAATCGTTTCTAAATCATTGGCAAATGACTCTAATATTAAATGTATATTCTGAGAAAATTACAATGTTTTCTGACCTTAGATGCATTTAAACCTGTTGTAGGGGACTCCAACACAATATTAGGACACTTTAAAATACCATATACCTGCTCTTTAAAATAACACATTCGGTGTCTAGTCAGTGAGGAGATGTGTGGTCAGGCAGATAGCAGGAGAAATGGGATGGGGCCTTGGGCAGCAGAGAAGGAAGTACAACGCAGAAGGCTGCTGGGAAAAAGTTCCCTGCTAGGACACAAGTCATTTTCAATGAGATTGCTGGGCGGAACTCAGAGAGGGAGCAATCCTGTAAAACTGTTGTGAACGTGAAACAGATAAGTGAAGTGGGTGTCTGAAGGCAATGTGACAAAATATGAAGCTTAAATGGGCTGGCCTAGTAGAAACTTTGTATATTTACATCAAAATTTAGTTTTGAAAGCTGGTGTTGTTAAAAATCGGGTCCTACCTTAAAACCGGGCCCTCATCAACTATTAATTAAAGGGATAGTTCATCCAAAAATAAAAAAAATATCCCATAATTTACTCACCCCCATCCATGACTTTCTTCTTTCAGAGGAATACAATTGGAGTTATATTAAAAAATGTCTCGACTCTTCCCAGCTTTATAATGGCAGTGAATAGCTGTAATTTCTAGCTTCCGCTAACTGCTGTACATGTGTACACAAGAGAGTGGCGTGAAAGACACCACTCTTTCGTGAACGTACGTACGAGTTAGCAGAAGCTAGAAATTATGGTTTATAAAGTTTTAAATATGGATATTTTTCTTGCACAAATGCATCGATTTGCTTCAGGAGGCCTTTATTAACCCCCCGGAGCCGTGTCGAGCACTTTTTATGATGTAGGCCTATTTATGCACTTTATTAGACTTCTTTCTACTGGACTATTGAATATCAACAACCATTCACTGCCATTATAAAGCTTGGAAGAGCCAGGACATTTTTTAATGTAACTCAGACGGTATTCATCTAAAAGAATAAAGTCTTATACACCTAGGATGTCTTGAGGGTGAGTAAATCATGGGTTAATTTTCATTTTTGAGTGAACTATCCCTTTAGTTTTACAAACTATACACAAACAACATTCATTTAAAATATGTAGGCTATATGGCTGCTTATACTATACAGTTCATAAAATTGGACAAAGTAATATATTTCTATATATAATATATTACTTTTAATAAATAATGATAACATATTTATAATAAAAATATTAATAATAAAAAGTTATTACATCATCATCATTAATAACTGGAATATTTGGATATTTAACATGTAATTACACTAAAATTGGTTGCGAATACATGTAGGTAAGCGCAAAAGCATAGTGTATAAGCTAAGCTATCAGGCTAATCAGGTATCTTCATTCTATGCTAGCATGTAAGCTTACTAAAACACACATTAAACGGTCATTATAATGTAACATAGTTCAAACTACATAATCATAATGTGATTTGGGGATTGTAATCAGGCACTAAAGAGAGCACTCTGTTCTCTGTGCCAACAGGATCACTTGGGGTCCTAATGGAGACCGGATTTCTCATTATACTGACCTGCTGTTCAAGTAAACCGGTCATCCGGAAAACATGGTTAGTTCATTCTGTGGCCGGGCCACGTTGGTCACTAGTTAAAGGAGACATATTATGCCCCTTTTTACAATATGTAATATTAGTCTCTGGTGTCCCCAGAATGGGTCTGTGAAGTTTCAGCTCAAAATACCCCACAGATCATTTATTATATCATTTTGAAAATGCCTATTTTGAGTGGAAGCAGAAACATGCTGTTTTTCGTGCCGGTCTCTTTAAATGCAAATGAGCTGCTGCTCCCCGCCCCCTTTTCCAGAATAGAGCTGCGCCATTACAGCTCGTACCTGCTAAAAAACATCTGTTTTGATTCTGATTATCATGTTTATTGCGCTGAAATCATGCGTTTTAAACCATATTAGTTTAAACTTCTGAAATATGGTTTTCTGAGTGCACACGTACAGGAAGCAGCTGTCACAGCATGTGAGTAACGTTGGGTTCATCTTTTTCACGTTTCCTTGGTTGGTAGATGCACCGGAGACCTGATTATAGCACTTAAAACCAGGAAAAGTCAGATTTTCATGATATGTCACCTATAATGTAATGCTCAAATAACAAGAAATTGCAATGAATCTGCACAAAAGAGATGCCCCACAACTAACATTCAACATCAAATCTGCAACAAGTTTAACAGGCACTGATGGTGCTAAAGATGAGCCAGGAAAAGACAGCATCCCTCATTTCCTCATTTATTTTGTTATAGCAATAGTTACTGGCACACATTCAAGCACTGTTCAATTATTTACTGTATATGGCTTGTTTCCAAGTATCAGGCCACCATGGGCCTCTCAGCTGGAGGTCCCTGACAGTCAGAGGCCCCCCATCACTGACCCCGTTGGCTTGTTTTATAATCTATCCTTTGTTAAAGATGGTAACAAGGAGTAAAGCAGGGAAAGCGATACCGCATCCCACAGCTTCACAGCTGAACCGCTGAACCTCAAAAATGCCTGCGCTTGTCCACTCTGTAATTCATTTGCGCTTCTTTGAAATCCAATTGTTCTGCATTAATACCTTCTGCCTAACTGCCTTCTGCACAACCAATTACCTAGGATAGTTTACTGTTCTTTTTTTAAACTGAACCGATTAAAAACAACAAAGCTACTCAGTTGGAGAGAATTAAGATATGATATGAATAATAAATATTGGGAAGCACTAGGGTATGAGATGCCCAAATCTCTCACAATCTTATCGCCCCTCTCTCTCACACACACAGACTAGCCTTCGCCTCATGCCAGTTTGTCTGATGGTGTAGTAGCATGTACATCTGGGAGCATCTCTCATGTTTTCAGCCATGTGACAAAAATGGGGGAAGGGAGAACCCAAGGGAACTCAGAGAGAAGTGTTTTAACCGTATTAACTAAAGCAGATGCTTTAAACAAGACTGCTGGACGAAAGCCCCGTGGTGGTCCAGAAGAAGAGGCGGATGACTAGTGACTCAGATGAACAACATGAAGATACGAGCAGATGTAAAAACAATAACTGCCCCAACGTGGACTCAAATACACACTGGCATATAGATAGAAAGCGCGAGGCTTTACAAAGGCAGCATGGATAATGGAGAGTGGATATAACAAACCTTGGAGCTGTTCTTGCACTGCTGTTTTTTTAGGCGTCTGTTCACGCACAAACAGATCCAGGAATGACTGCTTTTGCCCTGGGTGACACTGACTTCAGCAGATCACTTTGGTGTGCTACACTAATTTAGTAAAAAGCAAGTACAATTTGTTCTTGAGCGCGCATTATCCAGAACATCCGTGTGTGACATGACCCCTTTCTCTCGCTTTTTTGCGTCCTCCTCCTCGTTCACTCGCTTACAAACTGTGTTCTTTTTGCTGATTTGATTTCTTAGTGTACCGTTCAGACCATCATCTCACACTGTCCTCACTGCTATCTAAGAGTTTTTGTCATTGACAGCTAGAATTTATGTAAGCTTGTAGTGTGAACTAAACAGTGAGTCATATTCATTTTGAAAATGCTCAACATCTGCCATTGGCATTCAGCTTTTAAAATCTCCACATTAGAAATTCATTAACACTTAATGAGCAGGTCTCTAAATTAGTCGCACTAGCAAACATTTTAGCTCCAAATGGCAATCGACCAAAATGTCCCAGCTGATCCATTCCAAATGTTTGAGACCTTTTAGAACTCAAAACTCCCCCTGCAGTACAAAAAGGCCATTTATTGGAACTAAGCTGCAAAAGGGCTTGTTCAGAATGCTTCGGTGGGCAACTTGGCTTGCTCATTAATAAAACAAGAGGAGAAGGGAGGATATTATTATTCAGAAGAGGAAGATAAAGCACTAAGGATGCTCCGATCAGGATTTTTGCAGCCGATACTGAGTACCGATTTCTTGTCATGGTGATCGGCCGATACCTATGCCGATTCTGATGCTTAAAGCTTTATATAGACGCTTTATATAGACGCACGCGCCTGGCACGAAGTTAACTTCCGGTCTGTGTTTGTTTATCAGTCTGGCTATGGCACCGGCTACAAACGCAGTTAAAGTTAAGGTGATGAGTATACTGAAGTTGGGCTCAGGTTGTTGCGCTGTGGGATGTGTTTCCCATACATTTATTTATTTGTGGCACTCGACACAATATCAAAACTGACGGATTTTCCAAAAGGCTTCGTTGAATAAACATGAGCACGTACTGCACGTTTAAAAATCAAAACGAGGTGCGGGTGTTTTTATATCACTGTATTTCTGAAGGAAGACTAGCTTTAGACAATTTTCGATGTAATTTTCATTTCATCTTGCATGTTATACGCCTGATAAAGCAGCGTTTGTGAGCTCAGCGCTGCTTTGTGTACAGCTGTTACCGGGGAAACCTCTGTTTCTCCCGCTTTAAAGAACCTCCTGCTGGCAGAGAATTAATTTGCATTTTCAGTAAGTCCATCTGATTTACGCAGCAAACTTATTTTGCTTTTCCTATATCCACAGGTGCTGTGGATAATCTGCGGGTTGGGTAATAAAAAATGCATTCTGATTATTTGGGTCACGGATGGATAAAATAAATCATAAATGATGCAAATATTAACTACATGTTTTTTCATGAGGCAGACGATTTCGTGTGTGTGTGTGTGTGTATTGTTCCGTCCTCCACACTGTGACAACTCACAAAAGACTATTTTTATCCAAGCAGCGCGGAGAGCCGCGTCAGAAACGTGCCGCGGCTGGCTGATAAACACAACGTCATAGCATTTCCACACTGGCGATGACATGACTGCGGCACCAAATAATTTATGCCCCCACGTATCATGTACGTCGTCACGCGTTTACGTCATCAAAATGCGATCGGTTCGTGAGATCGGCCAAGTTAGTGAGTACCGATCGAGTCATAAAATGTGATTATCGGCCGATACCGATCTCTGGCCGATCGTTCGGAGCATCCCTATAAAGCACATTATTCCAGATGGTATAACTAACCAGCAAGATGTGGGGGAAGTTTGCCAAACTTGGTGCTGTTTCGGCCGTGGGGTAACCTCAACATCTGTGTAGAGCCTTCCAAAAAATCTCAATGTTAGAGTGACTAAGGTTTCTTTTAATAAGATCCCTAATCATATCAGTCCTACCATCACAGTTTGTGCTGTACGTTTCATTGGTTAGTCAACCTGTCAATGTCATGCAGGCTTTCTACAGAGGTGGACCAACTATATTAGACCCGACAGAAAGTCTTAAGTCAGGAATTAAACATCTCACAAATGCACACGTCATTCAAAAATAAATGTAAAAATGAGATTCGGTAACAAAAAATTGTAATCACAAAACACTAAATTATAAGATGATGCTATAAAACCTTGACTAAAATTATCGAAGAAAAGAAAAATATATGATAAACTTTGTAATAGTTATTTTATTTATTGGCTTTCTAATGCAATAACTCCGTAAAACATTAGCAAAAAGACAGAAAAACAGCATGTGTCCCAGTCTGACCCTAAGCATCGTCACACACATATAAACATACAAGTTTTTGTATAATCTGGGTCTCCCTCCAGTACAACTGCTGGTGGTCTAAAGATTTAATTAGACATTTACATGTCAGCCTGTGAGACAACTGGGAAGCTTGTAGATATATAGCCTCTCACTGCGTAGCTCTAATTGGCATCGGGCTGTCATTTTAGCGTGGTTCCCACTTTCTGTCAGTGTCTTTGGACACAGGAGAAATTTTAACCTTTACACTCTAAAACTGGAAATAAAGAACACCTCACAAGTAATGCTGTTGTCAAATAGCCATATCGGGCTCCCACAAGGCCTATGTAGTGCAGTTCAGTCCATATCCAAATAGTCTATAGGCATCTTACACAACAGTAGCCCATCTGAGAAAGTCAACTAGGTTGAAGCAGCAGTAGAGACAGGGAGGAAACGCACTGGAAATGATCACGCTTCCCTCTTGTCCAGAGTATATTTCTCTGTTCAAAGCATAAAGCACATACTGAAGTGCTGCTCGGCTAAGTCTGAAGCTGTCAAGCAGCACCCAGCTAAACAGATGAATTATAGAGAGAGGATGAATACAGCATGTGATCACACTGTCACTGTAATGCAGAGGGAGTCTCAAGGGCTGGTCAGAAGTTTGGTGACAGCTGATTCAGGAAAAACGCAGTGATGTCATGATGTGAATTTAGAAGGTTGTTAATGGTCATTTACAGCGTGTGGACAAATGAACGAGTGACTAACTGATTGACTGCCTTTCAAAGGCTCACAATCCTGTTGGTTGGGTCCAATCACTTCACAAAACTCCAGATGACGTATATAAACAAATATACTAGACAAGTAAAAAGAACAAACAGTGTCAGTAAAGTAGGCCTAATCTAGTGACTTCATGCCGACTGAGAAATTTGCCAGCTGTGACTGAGAGTGACATAGTGTCATGGAAAATCAGCCTTATGAATATTTGCATTGTTTGATGAGCTAACAAAAACCAAAATGACAATGAAAATAAAACTGTACTGAATTTTAAGTATATTAATTTGGAAGTATACTTAATAAAAACATACAAAATAATAATAATCCAAAAATATTTTTTTGTTTAAGCCTAATCACCAGGATACTGTAAACTGATGAATTCGGAAAATAGCATATGATGATAATAATAATAATAATAACAACAATAATAATTTTTATCGTCATCATCAACACCACCAGTATATCATCGTTATAACAAGGACAACAATAAAACAAAAGCAAAAACAACAACAAACGTATAATAAATATGTTCACTGCTGTTAGCTCAACAGTAACCAAACTAAATGTTTGATTCTTTCTGAGCAAACTAGTCAAAATAGTGTTGTCACGACAAAACACCATAACTAGCCTAATTTAATGTTCCTTAAAAAGCCCTTAGGAGTAGGATAATTTAAGTAAAATTGTATTTTTTTGATACAAAGTTACTAGCAAGCTAGTTATGTAGCCTATACAAAGTGTCGTCAACAGCCCCATTACAGCCTAGCCCTCAGGAACTGTCACTGATATTACTGACAGATATTTATCTTAGTTTTACAGTCGTCAACAGCAAGGAAACTATGATATGAAGTGTGATGAGATGTGATAGTTCCGTGCATCAGCACATGAGCCTCCATGAGACGTGCTGCAGCGGCTGCAGAGACTCACCTAACTTTTGCGGCAACAGAAGAAATCGCATCATTCCTTAAATTCTTCTTCTTGGACACGGCAGTTCCCATGCTGCAGTGAAACCAGTGTGTAAAAGCAGCTCATTCCACTCTTCACATCTGCAATGGGGGAAAGACATGCACAATGCAAACAAATCATCCGCAGAGTAGAGATACGATCTCCTCCTCTTTCTTCTCACTGATTCAAACTGCTGCTCAGGGTCTGTGTCAGATGTTCCGTTTGCTCCTCGTGTTTAGGAACGCGACGTCCAGCTGAATTTCACTACGTGAAGTTTAAGGTCTTTAGTGATCGGAGTTTGAGTTAGTACGGCAATGTGAAGAAAGGTGCGCTGCTAATACGCCAGAATGTGCTCACGCGCAGCGCACTTGCTCTCTCTCTCTCTCCTCAGTTTCTCATAGTGATCTAGATAAAACGACAGTGGACATTAAGGAAACTAGTACCATATAAGGGAGAAGTGGCTCAGCTTGTCATTTGGCGTCAGCTTAAAAGTGGACAAAAGAAACGAACTACGGGTACAGTGTGTTTATTTATGAAAGTCAGTTTCTGTATAGGCACATGGTATATCTTACAATTTTGTACACTCACACACACACACAAAACATACACTGGACATTTGCACCAGCGGCCTATATTGCCCAAGAAAAAGATGCAGTTCATTAAACACAATTGACCCCAATAGCCATTGTGGGATTTTTTAACAGAATTTAAGCAATTTGTAAAACAGCAAAAAGTAAAAAAAAGAAAAAAAGTACGAATCCATTTTTCCGACCAGCAGATAGGCTATTGTAAATAATAAAACGTGTAAAATTAGCAAAACATTTAAATCACACAACTTTCCTCACTAAATGACTATTTACCCCAACCTAGCAATTGTAAAAAACAGTCATGACAGACAGTTAAAATTTACACTGAAAAAGGTGCTGGTGTTGGGTTTACTTTGAAACTAAAAATTGCTAGCAAATTTCACAAAAGAAACTGACAAAGAAACAGCAAATAACACATTAAACTTAATGTGAATATTTAAACACAAAGTCTGAAACAGTACTTTCTTGTAAAAACTACTCGGATAATCCTTTTTTTACAACTTTGACAAATATGTTTACAGACACAAACCAAACTGTTGTGTAACCACTTTCATTTAGACTTCAATTCAAACAACAAAATTACAACAAAAGAATAAGTCTTTGTTGGCATCCTTTTTCTTTGTGTAGAGGTTGAAGTTCCTTTACTGTGTGTTCAGAAAGGTCATCTCTCTTTAAAAGCTGCAGTCAGAAGACCAAGTGTGGTTTACCTGCCTCAGCATGACCACATTCCTTACCATTTTTGAAAAAGAAGATGAAGGCCTACTGAAAATGTTCATGCTACAACCTTTACATAAGACAAAGAAAGCATGATGAAAAGTTTTATATGCACTTCCCTTTACACTCAAATAAAGGTGCTTGATATTGAAAATTGGTGTCAATCGTCATTTCCCTATAGTGGCAAATGAACCGGAAGTCTTGCCCATAGGCTTACTTCCGCGTTGAAGAAAAAGGTGGATAAAAAGGTGGAGATGGTTCTTTAAAGAACCTTTGACTGAATGGTTCTTTGTGGAACCAAAAATGGTTCTTCTATGGCACCGCTGTGAAGAAACCTTTTAAGCATCTTTATTTTTAAGAGTGTAGGCACATTTCAAAAGCAAATAATTAATATCAGACTCAGAAAAGCTTTTGCTTTACAGTTTACTCAGTTTCATTCTGATGTTGTTGTGGCTCGTCTGAATGCTGTTTTCGTCTGCATTGCAGCGTTCGAGCTGAAAAAGCATAAAGAAAGGGGTTCACACAACTGTTGATGAAGAAAAGAGCCCCGGTTACATTGTTGCTGACATCTGATTCCCATGACACTGCCATTAAGACCAAGTTGTTGATCATACAGGGGGTGCTGAATATGAAGAAGGCCACTACGATTCTGACAGCCAGTTTTGTCAGCCTGTGGCTTTTGAAGAAAGCTGACTGACTTATCCGTTGATGAAGTCTAAGGTAGAAGAACAACAGGCTGAAGAGAGGCACAACAAACATCACTAGAGTCTCTACAAGTAAGACAGCTAATTGTTCTTGTTTATTTGTATAATCCTGATAACAGTGTAAAAAGCCTGTCCTTCTTCTTCTTCACATTTCGTAAATAAAGAGCATAAGAACCCAGAGCTCCACTTGATGTCCATATCCCAAAAATCAGCCCCTTTTGGCCCCTCTGTCCAAGCTTTGCCCATCGCTGTGGATACAGCACCTGCAGGTACCTTTGCACACTCAACAAGGCGACAGAAAGCACACTACTGTAGAGGCTCCAGTAGACTACATAGGAAAATAACTTACACAGACCATGGCCAAAAACCCAGCCGTTCAGGAGGGCATAGATCCACACAGGCAGAGAAATCAGACTCAATAGATCCGAGACAGCCAGACTCAGCATCAGTTTTGGGGTGAAACTGCCCTCCTTTAAATGTTGGGTGAGCATGACCAGCACCGCTATATTACCTGGTACACCCAGAGCACAGCACAATCCCAGAACAGTGCTGGATACAAGCTCCTCCACTGAGGTATGGGCAAACAGAGAGCTGTTAGAAATGTTCTGGTACTCCATGGTCATCTGCCAGTTGCTGATGTGAATATGAAGATTGAAATTTGCTCAGTAATAGTGAGGAAGTAGTTTCAGGAAGTGAACTTTAATCACAATTGTCGTCATGTGGAAAGATTTGCAAAAGTTAAAAATAAAAAAAAACAGTGCAGTTAAAAGTAAATGATTTGCATACTTTTTTTTTTTTTTAATTCAATCTGGCAATATAAGGCTGTGTTTGTTTTCATTTAAATAGCATTTCCTTCTAAAAATGTTAATGTATTAAAGTAATGTGTGTTTATAAGCTGTTAGCATGCTTGTTGTGGTTGAAGCTGTAACCTGACTGACCTTACACACAGAGCACATTTCCCATGGTAAGCAGCCACAGTAGCATATATATGCACCCCCACATTCTGGAAATATAATTTCAACCAGAAAAGCCAAGAAACTAAAGATGCACAATATATCAGGTCAATATCGACCATCATTAGTTACGAGTTATCAGATTAATTTTGCCATCACATAACAGTTCATTTTAACAGATGTGATTCTGTGATTGTGTAAAAGTATATAAACAAAATAACATGCTTGTATATTTTGTTTCATTAGCATTATGTCTACAGTATTATAATTATGCAGTAGTTCCCCTTATGTAGTGCTTGTGCATTTCCCCCTTTTATGCTATGTATTACTGTTTGTGTGTTTTGTATTTAGATTTTCAGACGAGTCGGCTTATCAGAGTGATAATATCCATAAATGAATCTGAATAAACTGTCTACAAAAGCAAAGGTAATGTCAATAACTCCTAATTTTAACGTCCTGTGTCTTCATGTTTTTACAAAACAATGACCTTCAACCTAATGTCAGCCTTATTCTTAAACGGCACACATCAATCCAAGGCCGTGGAAAAAAATGGTAAGAAATTAAATTTTGAACCTGTGGATGGGTTCTGTTCTGAGGTCAGGACAATGCTAAGATACAGTATATTCATGCAGAATTGCTTCCCCTGTTTCCTGCATTGTGCACAAGTGTAGTCTATACATTATGCTAATACATCCATCCAGAAGGCTGATGCAGTGATCTGATAGCTCCCTCTAGCACACACACAGAGAGCTGGAATCACTGGGAATGCAAAACAGGAACGTTCATCACCTTCTCTATAGGAGTACTGACTTATTTATTGCCTCAGATGATTTCATACATAAATGTGCCAGAGGAAATTTCTAAGGCAGCGACTAACCACTTCACCTTCACTGATGCATGACTGGCATGACTGCTGTAGAAATAATTGTAGGGTATGGAGGAATATCATGTATGATATAGGCCTAAGTATGTTTTTAACTAGATTGCACAATATGCATAAGGAATACAGTTTATAAAAACGTTCCATAAAAAAAGAAAAGTAAATAATAGCTTGAAATAACTGATAGTGAACCATTTTTCCCCTTTTTTTGTTTACTATTCTTCTTTAAAGAAAGAAACTATTTGAAATGAAACAGCAGAATATGTGGTACTTTGTGAGTCTCTTCATTTTATTGCTTTTTTTTTGGTGATCAAGTGTTTAATAATATTAATGATAATGCTATGATAATAATATAAATGATAATTTAGCAGTATAATTTGAGTTAAAAGGAACACATTTGAGGGTTTTGGTACATAAAATGTTGTGTGTGTGTGTGTGTGTGTGTGTGTGTGTGTGTGTGTGATTTACCACCCACATTATTTATTATTTATCATTTTATTTAATTTTTTTCTATTCATGTCTTCATGTGCTTCCTGTTTGGATGCTACCCAATTATTTGTCATTAAAATATGAATTTCAAAAACCTTCTATTTTTTGCCATTTTTAGACTTAATAAAAATACAGTACATACAGTATTTAAATTTAGATCGGTGACGCTGATGCAAACACTCCACTTTGATGTGACTTGCAGCCCATACTGGTCTTGCTAAACAGCCTCCAGCGAGGCAAGCAGGCATGTTATGATTACTCCTGCGGTTTGTTGGGACGAAGTAATGAGATTCTGTTTTGGAATTGAGACTATTTCAAATTCAGGCCATTGTTTCAGCAAATATTACATATTCCATGCAGCACACACACACAGAATGACAGAGAAAACGCTGTAAACAAGCTCAAATAAATTGGTGCCTGAAAGAGATGAGGTGTGGTGCGTTTTTCTGCAATAATGCAAAATTAATTTTCAGCATGTCAGAGATGTCTTTGGTTTACTGTTTGCTGAACTGATAGAATCCAAAGATAACTTAGTTAAAATGAGAGACCTAAATCAGATTACGCCGCATACGTGTCTAATTCCATCAACAGAATGGAGTGTGACTTTTACCATGACCTTTAAGAGCAGAGCATATACACTGCAGGAGACCTTCAGATGCAATATATCTTGGCATGTCAACTTAAAGGCTTTCTTATTGAGCAAACACGATTGATATGCATGTCAATAACCATTTGAAGGGTGATCTGTTTGTTTGTATTAACCTAATGAATACGTCCATGTGAATGGCTGGTGAGAAGCGCAAGGGGGGGGCAAGCGGAGGAGCAATGGAACACATATAAAGACACGTGAGGAAAAGAGGACAGACAAGAAGTAGACAGATGGACATGGAAAGAGGTGAAGGGAGGAAAAGAGAGACTGATGAGACAATCTGTATTGTTAAAAGCGCTATATAAATAAAGGTGACTTGACTTGACTTGACAGCTGGAGGATAAATGAAGAGAGAATGAGGGAAATAACGAGTAGCCCATTAATTGGATTTGTGATACGCACAATTAAATCAGCCTTCTGTCCTGTTGTGGAGATACTGACCGATCAATGTCAGCATACATGTACAGTATTTGGACACCCCTTACTGAATGTTGCTCATGACCTTTAGGTCCTTTTTTTTTACTAAAGGCTTATGCTTTAATGCTTAAAATTAGTTTTACTTTATTTTTTATCAAAGAGTGAAAGAAGAAAATCCATGCAGGAAACTCATTTAATACATTTTTGGACATTTATGCTAAATTGTCACTGTTATTTTACTGTTGGTGTGGAAAAGCAAACAAACATGGTTCAACTCAGTTTATTACCATAAACCGTTACAATAGCCAATTGAGGAAATATTAGACTCATTCTTTTTCTGTTCTTCAGTCAAACAGCCATATCAAGTAGAGTGCTTGAGGAATCGGCATCATCAAAGTCTTAGTATCCAACCGAATTTTGCAAATCAAATCATCTAGAATATTTTTTTCAATCATAAGTAAACAAGAAGCTCATTTTATCTCCCCCAAGATCTTGGTAAAAATATCCTCACTCTAATTTTCACACTCTTTCAGTCGTGACATGACACACTTGATCCCATCAGTTTCCTCTGAGTCATCAAACTGAAATCCCATGGTAGCTGAGTGAGCTAAATATCTCCAGGAGACTGGCAGCATAACAGGTGATGGAGGAAAAAAGCCATATGAATGAGATTACAGCTAGCTGGCAGGGTCTCAGACCTTGTGGCCTTCTTGGCTGGTTCAACTGGCCTGTGGATCAGGTGGCTATAACAAGGAGGCAGAAATAAAACTGAGATATCCTGTGCTCTCAACACGTTTTTGTTTAGAATTTTGCTGAAGGAGATCTACAATACCCAAGCTATCCGTTTGCCTTCCCATTTAATGTGACAGCAATACAATTTTAATTATAAATATTATTATATTATAAATCACTTTTATGCTTTTTTAAAGCACTTCAAAAATAATCTTGTTAAAACATCTAATGTCATATAATTAAATATTTGCAGAGAATGTCACTTGGAATAGAGTTGCTGACATATTTGGTCACACTTTATTTTAAGGTCCAATTCTCGCTATTAACAAACCATCAACTACAAATTGTGCCTCAAAAAACTTCTGATTTGCTGCTTATTAATAGTAAGGCAGTTGTTAAGCTTATGGATGTAGAATATGGTCATGCAGAATATGTGCTTTATAAGTACTAATAAACAGCCAATATGTTAATAACTGGCATGCTAATAAGCAACTACTTAATAGTGAGAATTGGTCCCTATACTAAAGTGTTACCACATATTTTTGTAGGCAAACCCAGAAGTTAGCATCACCCTGATGGTTCCCGCCACAAAAACCCAATAGGTTTACTTATGAAGAGTTCAGTTGCAAAAGCCGTGTCATTTTAAATTTCTTCTCAAATGAGCATTTTTATAAGGCTCCTATGTGTAGGTTCAGTAATGTCACTTTAATGGCAATGAATAGGTTCTTTTCATTGCAATTAAAGTAAACTAACTGAACATAAACATAGGAGCCTGAGAAAAAAATTTCAAACGTCACTTAGAGGCTTTTGCATCTGAACTCTTCATATTATTGTAAAAAATAACCTCCGTGACCAACAAATGTTTATGATTCTTACACATTTTGTTCAGCATGATAATCTTCACGAATGAACACAACTAAATGACTTTTTAAAAGCCTAAATACAAGCACAAAGCTATATGCTATAAACAAACTACAATATGGTTGCATTGCTTCCATGTCACCATGCACCATTAAGCTTCCAACAACTCTTTGATCTACTGACAGTCTCCATTCATTCATTTAGCTTTTGAATTCCTTGAAAAAAAGTCAAACCAGTTTACATTAGGGTGAGTAAATGATGACAGGATTCTCAGTTTTGGGTTCCTATTGCTTTAGAGGACAAGCAGGCCATCTGCATGTGGTGAAAACTGAGAGAAGACCACGTAGATTCTCGAACTTCGTGAACTTCGCACCCCACACATATTCATCACAGTTCACACACAGACCTGTTGTTATAAGATCACGCTTCTCAGAGATGCTGATGAGAAACAACCAGGACACTGAGAGGTGTTTTAACACCTCCCACATATCTCAGGGTCGTCACCCTCGCAGAAGTGGGCTGTGTCTTAACTTGTGAGGTGGTCCTAGTCACATCTCAGTCATGTGATTTTTTTTTTTTGAATTCCCAACTTGAGAAACGCATGTTTGTGACGCAGCAGCTGTAGGCAGTTTTAAATACATCCTCATTGTCTGTGGTTTTTATTCGTTGGAGGATCCTGAATAGAGTCTTTAAAGCGTATCTGTCGTCATGTTCAAAATAGTAATAGCAAGCTGAGCTCTTTGAAAGGTATCGCTGGCGAATCCAATTTTGTGTTCTAGTTCTTTTCAAATGGTCGCCCTCAGGTCATACCTCCAGCTTTGACTCAGCCACTGAGAGGAAGCTGCTGTTTTATCATTTTTAACAGCACTATTAGCTCAGGTCTAGGCATCACAGGAAGACTTTAAAACGTGTGGATTTTCTGGGCTGCTTTTAGCGGTTTAGGTAATTGGTGACGCACATCAGGAGATTCATCCCCGTCTGCCCACCTTCGCACCAAAACATCAGTGCGTATAAATAGCAAGCGTGTCTAGGCGCTATTATTACCTGCGACCTCTTCCCAGAGCTGGAAATGTGGATTGATCCAGCTGTCTCCCCCTGAGAAGCAATGGGAGAGCTGCAAGAGGTTCAGGCCACTCTTTTTAACTGCATACTTCTCAGGTTAGATAGGACATAAAATATCAGTTTCAACTGAATAGATATAATTTGTCAAAGAAATCATAGATTAGATTTCTGCATTATTTTTCATATATTTGCATGAAAAAGAAATGTTTAGCATTTAGAATGGAAAAATGCACAACTTAATATCATTATATGGACTCAAATTACACACTTTAAAAAAAAAATGTTTTTAAAAGAAGTCTCATGCTTAGCAGGACATTTATTTGTTAAACCAGTTTCTATAAAACAGTAAAAACAGAAATATTGTAAAACAATTTAAAATAACATTCTATTTTAATGTATTTTAAAATGTGATTTAGTCCTGTGATAACAAAGCTGAATTTTCAGCAGCGATTACTACAGTCTTTAGTGTCACATGATTCTTCTAATATCATTCTAATATGCTGATTTGGTGCTTAAGAAACATTTATTATCAATATTGAAATCGGTTGTGCTATATTTTTTTCAGGGTTCTTTGATGAATAGACAGTTTAAAAGAACAGCATTTATTTGAAATAGAAATCTTTTGTGACTTTACAGCCACTTTTGATCAGTTTAAGATTTTAGAGGACACAGACATAGAAATGACCAAAATTAAGAAAACTTTCAAACAGCATTCATTCAAAAATGTAAATGGCAGAACAACTATTATAAAGGATTATTTATCTTTACAGTATATATAATCCAATACATTTTGATGTTCTGAATCTTTCTTAACAACCAAAGTCATGATGCCCTACAGTATCATATCTGAAAAATATTACTCAGTATTTAAATTATTGAGCCATGATACACTATGATTCACTCTCTGCTTCCTTCCAGGCCTCACCCACAATAACCTTGGTTGGTTTATGTACACAACTCCACATTCGTTTTTTACACAAAACCACATTTCATACCAAAATCAAATATAGCTGCTGTGTTACTGTGTCTCCTGCAATTTCAAAGTCATATATTCTCTAGAAGTTCTGTGATGAATTCACCAAATGTAATGTTTAGAGTTAAATGTCTAATTATTCAATTGATCTTTTTCGTTTTCATTCCAGGCATTTATTTGCAAAACAGAATCTTATCTTTGTCAAATGGCAATTGTTTTGAATCACAGTTTCCACAAAAATATTAAGCAGCATAACTTTTATTTAACATTGATAATAATAAGAAATGTTTCTTGAGCACCAAATCAACGTATTATATGGTTTCTGAAGGATCATGTGAAGAGACTAAAACAAACTATTAAAAACCCTGAATGGTATGAGCTAAATATGCGTGACAACAAATAAAACAGTCAAAGTATTAAGTATAAATAACTCAAGCATAAGTCATAGCATAACGCAAAAACACTAAGTGCAAATTAGCCTTGAAGGTCTAATTTAGCCTTTAAAAATATTAACTTTCGGTTTCGATGGCCTATAAGGATTAATCAAAGCTTCTTAGTAAAAATAACTTTATAATCCTGCCTTCAATTACTTCCTGCAAATGTAATGTAGCAACATGTCATTGCTCTGTTTAGCTAGATTCTGATATGATGATTTATGTAACTCAGTCACAACCAATAAGGTCAGGACTGTTTGGCTTGGTTTCACAGCTCAGTTGGAGGACCAGCTCCAGTTCCTTGGAGGAAAAGGGGGAGGATAGGGAAAGATCCATAAGGAAAACTCAATTTAGCTGCTCATTTTCACTTTTATCCGCCCTCTGTGCCACCTGTACATCAGAAGGGGGCCCAGTGGTGGGTAAACGCGTCAGGCCCAGCTGTCATTTACCCAAGCCTGTCTGCTGTGATCAGTCCATGGGCCACTTTAATTACTTGTCACCTCCTCCTCTGTCCCTGTGCTGCCTTTTCCTCCAACCAGTCTGGTGAGATGGGTCACACAGCAGGTGCTGGTAATTACTCATCCAGAATCCTTCAGTGTGTACAACAGCATGAAAAAACCCCACAACTTTGGCCCTTTTTCCATCTAGTGCACGGCCTGTCAGGACCCAGATGACCTGCTTGTTCAACATGGCTGAAATATCATTGACATTATAAAGCTAGAAGCTTTTATTAGCTTTATGTAAATTCTGACACACAAGCAGCCGTAATTATGAGGCATTTACATTCATATTTGAATAAATAGCGCTTCCATAGATGGCCTGAGATTCTCTACTAGAAGCTTTAAAACCGGGAAGGCCAATAAGTGATACATCATTTTGGGGGGACTAACTGAATTTACAGTAGAATTCATTTTGGCAAAAAAAAAGAAAGTAAGTAAGTTTGGGGTCTGTATTTATATGACGATGCAGAACGTTTGATCAGATTGGATAATGAAACTAATTAACCTAAAACAGTTTGCCACCCACAATGTAAATGAAGTTGCTCCTGATGTAAATTAAAAATAACAAAACATCTCTATGTGGTCTCTATTATTAAAAAAGGTCACGTACCTTAGTGATGGTTATCGATGTCCTGCAGTCATTCCTACAGTATAACTTATTAGCTCTGAATATGATCCAAACATTCCTCAGTGCTGCGATAAAGATGTTAGGAAAGTGGACCCTCAGGAAGCCGCAATGTGTTCTAGGTGTTTGGAAAACATTTTTTTATTTAATGTAATAACTGTTCATTATATTGTTCCTTATTATGATGACAACGATGATGATTATTAATAGGCCTAGCCTATTATTATACAGAGTAATATCATTATTCCAATAACTGGTCAAAGATCATGAGATTCAATTATTTACTATTTTATTCAATTATTAACTATAAAGACAACAATAAAGATATAATTCTAAAAGACTTTCTCAATATTAAAGAATAGCAGTCCACACCACAGCTCTAAAGATAAAAGCACAGAGAAACGATATCACTGTAATGAGATGTAATGTTAGAATGATTTTTTTCAAGCTGATGAACGATAAAAATATTAACACCCAATCAGAATCAATTCTGCTTTAACGAGCACGAGAATTTAAAGTGGCAGACGCGCATGCACTTAGAATTGACAGACGATGCGCAGACATTTGTAAATTTTATGGGTCTAGCCAAAGACTAGGCTATAGAACTACAAAGACGGTTCACTTAAAGGGTTAGTTCACCCAAAAATGAAAATTCTGTCATTAATTACTCACCCTCATGGCGATTCAAACCCGTAAGACCTTCGTTCATCTTCGGAACACAAATTAATATATTTTTGATGGAATCTGAGAGCTGTCTGACCCTGCATAGACAACAACGCAACTGAAATGTTCCCAAGTCCAGAAACATAGCAAGGAGATCGGTAAAATAATCCACGTGGCATCAGTGGTTCACCCGCAATTATACGAAGCTACGAGAATACTTTTTGTGCGCAAAAGAAAAAAAAAACAGGACTTTATTCAACAATTCGTCTCCTCCGCATCACCTGTAAACAGCGTATGCTGTTCTGTGTCAGCTGTGTCACGCCAGATCTGTTTCCTACGTTGTTGTGATTTGATCTGAATGGAAACAGCGTATGCGGCGTGACGCAGCTGACACAGTAAATGTAAAATAAGTTTCATCTTACCATATCCAAAAATTCGCTCACTCTGCTGTTATTTAATAGATTAAATGCACTAGAATTTTATTGAATAGTACGTGGAGAAACGTTTTTAATCAAAATATTCATATTAATCAAAGATTTATTTGCTTTTAATGCACCTTATTTTGAAATGTACAGAATTACGTACTTTCATATGTCCTTTAGTTATGATTATTTCATTTATTCACTATACTATTTATTACTAATGTCTCATTTCAGTTTTAGTTTGACTCTAGTTTTTTATTTATTCCAGTTTATATGAAAAGGTTCATGTAGCGTGGATTAAAATTCATATACAGAGTAAATCATTTTCACGGAAGGTGTTAAAAATAAGCTTGAAAAGTTGTGGGAAGCATGGTGGTGGTGACGTTGAAGGCGAGTGACCGTGGAGGTGTAGTTTGTTTATAGCCTAAGTTTAGCTTTTAAGTTCTGGCGCTTTTATTTTGGCTTCAAAATTCATAAAAGTTATATTATTTTGTGAAGATTATCTTGATGGACAAAACGTGTAAGTTTCATGAACTATGGTTGAACACAGAGCTTATTTTTTGCGATAATCCAAAAGTCTATGGAAAAATCCCATTGGCTTTTTGTGGAGGGAACCTGTGCGATGCTAACAGCCGATCCACCGACAAAGTGACGTCATAGTTCCCCCATTCTATATGGCAGAATAGCCCCACCTTCTAAATGAAAGAGCCATAAGCTGATTGGTAAAGTCATTGTGTAGCCGCCGTTTGAAGCTCCGGTTCCCATGCGCATCGGCTGGTTTAGCCTGAAAAATAAGCTTTTTAAACGCTATTTGAGCACAAGAAACAACATTCATGAGGCAGTTCATTTCAGATTTTATTGCTGATTTGAAATATGTAATTTAATGGCAAGTTCAGGGAGCAGTTTTTGAGATTTCAGGATTCCCCCATTCATTTAGATAGGACTTGGTCTTGGATGAGCTGCCTAGAGGCATTGCAAATATGGCCACCGATTGACAACAGACTTTACTTGAAAGGGACTTTGGTCTAGCTTCCCATCTCATCCGCGTCCAGCTATTTTTTACCTGTGCAAAAGAACTCGTTTTGCTGATTGATATTGAAAATTGGCGTGTCTTACCATATTAATTTAATGTATTATCTTAATTATAAACACACTGGTATGTAGTGCTTCTCACCCATAGGCTTACTTCCGCGTTGAAGGTGGATAATCGTTCTTGATGTGAACGGGCCTTAACAGTACACTAATGGTGGCTGGAAAAAAAGTAGAGTGTAAACTTTAATAATTTAGGAAGACTAGAAATAGAATATATATATATATATATATATATATTCAGGATGATATTTTATTCATATTTACAATTCCTATTTTTTTCACAGTATAAGTGATTATTTGTACATGAAAAATATAGCTGCCTTTATAGAAAGAGGCTCTTTGCAAGGGGATCATCATATTTGGGGGTCCAAAGCATCAAGTCTCTTTTCTGAACAAATCTGGTTGAATAAAATTTACAGAGAGGCAGCCTACTAACACACTAACTGTTCACAGCCCCCCCAAATGCATATTCAAGGCAACTGAGGAACCTTGAAATTGTAATCTTATAAATTATTACACCATGCTACTAAATTACATTTACTACTCATGGTAGTAAAATAGAAAAATGTTGCAAGATAAAGCTAATTTATGGATTTGCTGAAAACAAGAACACCCTTAGGATAAAGACATAACGTAACAAAATGAAAACGAAAAGCATAATTGCATAAAATAAAATAGACACCATGATATTTATTAAAAAACATTTCATGTTTTATTTAAATGACTTTCATTATAACTTACAATCCCAGTATGTAAGTCATATTAAAGAATTTACCCTTTTCTATATAGACATGATAAAAATCAATTCTCCTTTTTCTGAATCATTTTTTCCCTTGGTCTTCAAGTGAGCGACTCAGGAGCCCAATTGACCCTCGTGAAAGCATATGCCATTGAGCGGAGGCTGAAGATGATCCAACTTTATCTGGGCACTGACCCAATTACCTGCTCATGCTTTTATTACTTTAAAAAAAAGTACAGGATGGGGAAGGAATATGTGACCTATCAGATACTGAAGACGCAGCATGAAATGCCCTTGGCTGTGTGCACATAACCCCACTGGAGTCCCAACTCAGTTTATCTTTGACTTTGTGTGTCCCATTAATTCTTTTTATGCAAGTGCATGGTCTGATAGCCAATATGTCATGCCCCCTTTTTCCACATTCCCCAGTGCTTAAGCATTTCCTCCTCATTTGGTTCAATCTATTGTTGATCTGGTCTGTCACGCTTGTGTAATGTATTGATCTGTATCACTCGTGACCTGCTTTTCTCTAAATGCCTACATAATCAAGAATGAACTGCACTTCCCCAAAGGATTTCAGTCATGTCACACTCGATTCACAGCGAGAGACAGCGACTAGACCCTGTTTTGCCGGAACTCTGCCAAATTGACTAGAAACGAGCAACAAAATCTGTGCAACAGATTTCCAGTTTCTTTCTCTGGTGTTCTTTCTCTAATCATTTTTATGTCAGTCTCTCATTTTTGGATTGGTTGACATCAAGTAGCTCCATGCCAAAATGCATCTCAGCAGTGAAAGCAGTCCCTCCAGACTACAGAACTGAAAGTTGTCTTTGGATAAGAAGTAGAGAGTTGGAGAGATGTAGAGACATATGGAATTACAAGTCTTACATCCCAATGGTGATTAGAAATGAAATCTCAAGAGAGAAAATTTGTCCTAAAATTTATTCTAAATTCATGATAACATTTATAACCAACTGAAACCACATGTGCACAAAAATCACTTACTCCCAGTGGACTTTTTAATTAATTGATATACGTATATTGCCTATGCAATAAATAATTGACTCTAGTCTAAATTCTTAATTGTTTAACAATAAATAAAACAAAAATGGCATGACAAAATGCATCCAAATTCACCCAAAAAGTTTTAAAAATGGCACACTCACGTTAGGCTGGAATACACGGCATGATTTTTAAAATCTGAAGAGGCAAATGCGTGACAAAAGCTGTCCCAATTTGAAGGCTCCTTCAAATGCGACCTTGAAATGCATGAAAGATGCAACTATTGGCTCCTTGGCAGCCTTGAATGTCCCAAGATTTCATTTGTGCCAGCGACGACAGGATTTTTAATTTTTTTAGAAAAAAAGGACCAAGATAAAACAACCTTTGTGGTCAAGCCCTTTTTTTTTTTTAAGTTAATTTTTTTTTAGCTTAACACGTTGTGTTAAAATAGCTGTGATCGGTGTGAGAGGCTGAGAAGAGAACAGTGGGTTCCACTGTATTTTTATATATGGGATTTCGTGTTCTCTGCAGCTCTTCAAAAATAGTACTTGGTTTGAGGATGTGAGCCACAAATCTCTACCAACCAATCTAATGTGTGCAACAGATTTATTTGCCTTTCAAATCTCTACACTTTCGTTGCCAGACAGCTCGCAGTAAAGATTCTCCAGCCTCTCGTCTCATTGTCTGCAGTTCGGCTGTTCTTGTGCCAACTCCAACTACTCTTTCTAAACCTTCAACCTTCCAATCCAAACACAGTTTTCTGAGACCTTATCCAGCTTTAGTTTAATCATCCTGCAAGGTTTAAAAGCCATCTTAAAAGGGCTATAAACCATCGCCCTGAACTACACCAAATTATGTCTTTAGAGGTATTATTTAAACTGTCCCATTATACCAACTAGGCCCATAACTTCTCTCCTCACGTCAGCATAACTGCTGAACTGTTATTCTCTCTGCTAAAAGGCTTTTGTGAGCTAGCCAGGGTCTCGTATCTGATTAGATTATGCCTTTAAGTGGAGCTCTGGGCTGTGACTTTGAATATGTTGCCAGAAGGTAGTTAATCTTGAAGATAGCTGGAGGTGAAAGGGACAAAGGACAAAGGGACAAAGGAAGCCTCAATACTAATCAGCTCAAAAGTCAATCAAAACCGAAGACTTAGCCATGGGGCAAATTTCAAAGTGATGTGAGGCATGATTTTTGAGGATGTGACATCAGGCCAATAAAGAACCAGTCACTCATGCCAAATAGAAACATTAAACAACTCAGAAACATTTAATAATCACTGTATCTACATCAGTGGGGATTCAAATACAACTGTTTCTCTACTTTGTGGTTATATATGCTTATATCACTTTGCATGTCTTCCAGACAAGCTTCCAAAAAGACCGTCTTTAGTGAGTCAAAAGTAATTCAAACATTGATTCATTGCAAAATTCAAGATTATGTTAGTGATAAGAAAGAAATAAAGAAAGAAAGAAAGAGACAGTCATTATAAAATGTCTCAAGAAGTGTTGTGGTCATAAAGAGAGGCTTCCTGTTTTATTTAAGTGCAGATGGTCTCACATTCTGAGGATTTTCTGTCTTTGTGATCTTGATATCCATTTTCTCCACATAATTCTCCAGCTGCTGCTCTGTCTGGAACACACACACACACACACACACACCAAAAGAGTAAAATTATAACTGAAATGATTGAAGTCCTCATGAAAATAATAATTATCATATATTATACAAAATCATATTATTAGTTACATTTTTCTTATATCAACATTATCACAAATCATCACCCAACAAATTTTTTTTTAAAAAGAACACTGCAAAATACATTGAAAGCACACATTTTCCACGTTGGGGTCTTGTCCAAGGTCCTGAAAATCAACTCAGTCTGACTGGACTTTCTGTGGTGCTGAATTTGAATTAAAGAAAACTAAAGCCTCACAATTTTGTTTATAGTTTCTTTATCTGTTCATATCGCTCTTCATAACTGTCAAGCAGACATTTCAGATCCCTTTGTTTAATTCCCTTTAATAAGCCATATTGAGGTCTTTTATATTCACATGCTATCTCTGATGCTCTGGCATATTTAATTTACATGAAACTTCTAATGTTTCCATTATGCTTTACTGCATTGTATAAACACAGTTTTAGGTGCATTTCATTCCACATATTCCTCACATTTGAAAGAAGAGAGGCTGATTGAGCTAGAGCACATTTTCTTAATGGTATTATGCAATGACTTCTTGTATAAGCACTTAGATTCTTGTACTGTAATTCTATACCTGATTTTACAAGAGGAACAAGAACAAAGATTTCAAAAAGCAGTGCATCTATAATTTTCATAAAGTTTTGAAAGAAATCATAAAGATTATACACAGCCAAGATGTCACAAAGGTTTATCTACTATTTTGACCTTTCAGAGTTTGATTACAAAATTTGTTTTAATAGGTACAAAACTGGTCATTAGTTTGTGTGACCATACTGTTTGATGCTAAGGTACCAAATAAAAGTTAAAAATCAGCAGTTTCCTAGATATCTAAACTCCTGAATAACTCAAGGTTTTCCTTTTTTTAGAACAAGTACTTCAGGTCTCAAAATGTGTCCTTGTAGTAAAAAAAAAAAGAAAGAAAAAAACCCACACTTTTTTCTTGGCATTAAGTTTGAAATATTCAATTTTTGCTGATGTACCTGTATATGTAGTCAGCTGCATATTTTTGCATGTTTGTGAATAGCATCATCAGCATACATTTGACAGACATCAGAGATTTTGTTAACATATATGCTGAACAGCAATGTAGAGACCTGTAATTGACCCTGTGTGAGGCATCATATACTTCTCACACTGTTCATTGCTGCTTAATTGCAATTTCATGGTGACACCTGATGAAAAGTTACTGTGACAACTTGAGTATAACACTGTCATTGTTTTATATTTATATATCACTTCTGAAAATGAAGAGGCAAAACTTTTTTTTTTTTAAACCACACAATGAAACTTAGGCTTATTTTAAAATGCAACGAAGGACTTCCATCCAGAAATCCAGTTTTCGAAATGTGCTTTTTGTGATACCAAAATAAAACACTAGTGCCACGTGTTTTTTTACTTTAATATTGTGCCTAAATTCAAAGACAGAATGCAGTGACAAGGGGAAAAACTACATGAACCATGTTAAATAAATAGACATTTTCAGACAACAAGCTCAGACTCGTTCTCCAGATGAAAAGGTGAATGAAGAGCAGGAATAAATGCAGTATGTGAATGTGGGTGTATGCTAAATACAGTGCTCATTCCTCACCTTCTATGACAGCCTGCTTCACTGGCTCTAATTCTGGACACTATTTTGGTCAGGTCACTGAAAGACAGGTCACCACCTGTGAGAAAGATAATAAGAGAATTAGGTCTTTGCCGTGGGCTCTGAAAAAGGATAAGAAGTTGTATGTTACTAAAACCGATTGTACCTCACATACAAAGTTTAGGGGGATTGGTACAAAACTTCATTTTAGAAATCTGCTCACCTTAAAGCCAGTTCTTTTTTAATGGATGGAAAACATAGAACCGAGTCACTCTTATGAGTTGGTTCTTTCCATTAAGTTCACAAAGATGAGTTACTGATTGAAATTAGTTTGAAAAGTAGAAATAATTCCATTCACTGAAAACAATGAACACGGTACCTGAAATATATAAAAAGATGAATTGAGGACTCAAATCAGAATTGATTTTGGGGTCCCAATAAAGAGGAAAATCGTAACTCTTTTTTGAGACATGAACTCTCCTGGTTCTGTTGATTTTGCAGGATCCATCATGATGTTGGTTGTAGTAGCACACATCAAACAAAGTCTTTCCATAGAGGTAGCCAGTTTCCTAGTCAGCACAGAAAGGCCATTTATACGGCTGAAAGCTAAGAAAACCAGAAGCAATGATGAGAAGATGAAAGGACACTCAAAGCAATCTAATCAAATTTGCCAAACTCCAGTGGGCCAATTGTGACCTTTTATACTCACAGTAGTGACTGCCTTTTAAGATGCATAAATCATACCAATCTCAATCTTCAGACCTGGAGGACCGTAAGTCAAAAAAGAGCACATATCCACCTGTCTCATTTATAATTCCGTGCAAAACCTTAATCATCGTATGCCCTCAGGGGAGCGTGTCTGAGTGGTGATTATGCAGAAACAAAAATGACATGCTTACAGCCAGGATTTATTTATATCACTTGATTTATAAAGCTTGTTTTGAAGCCAAGCAATCTTGAATTTTAATGATCATTAATCAATGTACATTTTGTTTTTGTATCTACACCTATAACCAACATAGATATGTATAAATATCACAGATCAGCATGAACCGAACAACTCACAGCCTGAAAGTAAGACTTGGCCTTGTATAACCCTCCATTATTAATTCCATATTCAGCAATCAGTATTTCTCTAACCTTCACTCTCTCTGCCAGCGTTTCCATAGCAGCCACCACCCAGACAAAGAGTCTCCATAGTAGGTGAGATCTACAGTGGGTACGGAAAGTATTCAGACCCCCTTAAAGAACTGGAGAGGATCTGCAAGGAGGAATGGCAGAGGATCCCCAAATCCAGGTGTGAAAAACTTGTTGCATCTTTCCCAAAAAGACTCATGGCTGTATTAGATCAAAAGGGTGCTTCTACTAAATACTGAGCAAAGGGTCTGAATACTTAGGACCATGTGATATTTCAGTTTTTCTTTTTTAATAAATCTGCAAAAATGTCAACGATTCTGTGTTTTTCTGTCAATATGGGGTGCTGTGTGTACATTAATGAGGAAAAAAAATTAACTTAAATGATTTTAGCAAATGGCTGCAATATAACAAAGAGTGAAAAATTTAAGGGGGTCTGAATACTTTCCGTACCCACTGTATGTCATTCTGGCTTCTCGGAGTCAAAAATGACATTAAAGACATTTAAATGCTACAAAATATTGCCATTTCATAAATATTATTTGCACAAAAATATTCAGGACAACTGTTTTCAACATTGATAAAAGCAAGACATGGTTCTTGCACACCAAATAATCATATTAGAATGATTTTTGATGGATCATGTGACACTCAAGACTGGAGTAATTTGACTGTTTTACAGTATTTTTGATCAATTACATTTTTAGAAAGCATAAGAGACTTCCTTCAAAAATATTTAAAAATTTTACCAACCCTAAACTTCTGAGGTATTGACAGTAGTTTAGATAGATAGATAGATAGATAAGCACATTCCACTAGCATGGTATATCACAACATGGCAGCAGGCAACTTCCAGTATTAGTGATGACAGGGAAAGCAGGGCAGTAACTGGCCCCAACCTCTAAGCAATTACATCAGCCATTAGATCCCAGACTAGCCATGAGAACTGAGCGTGCTGGAACAAGGATTTTCAACTGGAAGGGGACTTTGCAGAACAGCTTACAAGTCTGGTATCTGCTCCTGCTGTTTGAAGATTTAGAAACTAGATCATCTTTTCTCAGATGCACATCCAAAGAGCCATAAAAGCAGGCTTTGAGCACAAATTCTCACTTAGTATTGTTATTAGCAATATTACTGATCTTAAAATGTTAGTATAGCACTTTCCCACATGTAACCACATCCGATTAGATATGTTCACAGTATCATACTAACATTCCAGTTAACAAAAACATGTTTCAAGAATGTTTTGGTAATGTTCACCTTAATAGTTGAAAACGTTATTTCTGAATGTTCTCTGCATGTTTTAAACGTGTTTTTTCCTTGGTTTTGCGAATATTAAGGAAACATTCCATATTATCATTTTGCAAACATTATAGAAACATTTGATTTGAATGTTCTCTAAACATCCTGAAACTAAGACCAACTAAAATATGTTAGATAAAATTGCCTATTCCTGCATCACACAAGATCTGTTCAAGCTACTCCTTTTTTGTTTGTAATATAAACTATCCCGTTACTATATCGATGTGAGTAACCGCTGCAAACAAATCAGTTCGGAAGTCAACTGAATCATCATGAATTGTGAAAAATTTGAACCATTTTGCAAGCCTGTTTGGCTGATTAGATCGAAAGTGTGAGTCATTCACAAATCTGACATTCTTAACAGCTGACAGAAAACAAAATGACTACTAAAATATTGTCTGTGAAAATGATCCTCAGGCCATTATTATATTATAATCTCTATTGACACAAGGATTTATCAGTAATAATTTATTTTACACAGTGGCATATGACTGACTCATGCCCCAGTAAAAACGGTCCAGAATGTTAGCCAAAATACTGAGAACGTTCCCTGTTAGCTGGGATATTACAGTACTTTTGCTGCAGTATATAGTATGTATACTACTGTGCACACACGCCAAAATGAGCAGTATACAGCAGAGATTTGGTGTGAAGTACTGTATCCCATAATGCAATGCACTTGACCTTTGATGAATCATAGTAAAATCAGCCAAGAGGTTTCACATCTCTATCTTGACTCATCATTTGATCGGATTGCCAAACTTTAAGACTTTCAAATAACCCTTTTATTTCATTTTTATTTTATGTTACTCAGTTGATCTTCAGAGATTTCATCACGTGTACCAACTAATAACACAAACAGAAGAGGGGAAGAATTCATCTGCCCCCAAAAGACTCCTGTGAATTGTTTCCATTAAAGTTCAATGCTTGTGGCGCAAGCTATCGCAGTTTGATGGAATACACAGCAAGCCGCATTGCTGAAGGTCTCATGCTGTCTGATATGGTCACTAGAGAGAGCAGTGTGGCTAGATAAGGCAGCTTAGAGAGTTTACGACCTCAGTATCATACATATATGATATTAAGAGGGGATTGAGACCATGAAGATAAGGTTTGGATGGTCAGCATGACCCAATTAGCCCCTGCTGTTTGATGCTGGAACTACACCATCTTGCTCCAATAAACATGTGGTTTTGATTTTTTTTTTTAAATGCAAGGTCACTTTTGTTAATGATAAGTATAAAATTTAAGAAAGAGTGTCCCTAATCTAGTATTGATTTGGTCATGTGATTTTGAGAGGTGCATATGAGACATGGGGTCTGTAGATCATTTTTTTTAACTGTAAAACTGAAATAGTTTTACTTAATTAAAACATCCGATGCATCTTAAATTGAACTATTTCATTTATATAGTTTGACCTGGAGCTACGTAATCTTAAGGGAGTGTTTGTTGGCACTCACTTTGATGAGGTATATGTGGCCAGAGCGCCCCCCAGAGGAAGCTGAGGAGGCATTCTGCACGTTCAAGAAACTTGAAGAAAAAATTATTTTTAAAGCATTAAAATGATTTAACGTATTTAAATACTTATCCATAAGCTAGAGGAGGATGGGACAATCTCTACTGAACTACCAGCACAAAACGTTCTGCATTAGTGAGCATTTCCAGTAAGTTCAGAGCAGTGTTATTTTAGCAATATTTATTCATTAATATTTTGAATTGTTTTTTATTTTTGGAATATTTTTAGTTTCTATTATAATATTTTTTAAGGTTTAGTAATTTACTAATTGCTTTGTCATTTTTTATTAGTTTATTTTTTATTATTATTATTTTTTTATATTTCTATTTAGCTTCATATTTATTTTAATTTGAGTATTTTTAGAGCTTCAACTTGAAAGAAAATTAGAAATGAGCTGAAATAAGTTTAGATTTTTGAAGAATATGTTTTTTTCATCAAATATTTATATTTTATTTCATTCATCTTGTTTCAATTAAAAAATATTTGTATTAATTTTAGTTTTAGTTAAATTTGAGTATTTTTAGAGCTTCAACTTGAAAGAAAATTAGAAATGAGCTGAAATAAGTTTAGATTTTTGAAGAATATGTTTTTCATCAAATATTTATATTTTATTTCATTCATCTTGTTTCAATTAAAAAATATTTGTATTCATTTTAGTTTTAGTTAAAAATTACAACACTGGTTCAAAGTACCTACATGAAGAGAGTCTGGAAAACAGATTGGGATGTCAATAATTAATTTTTTTTTATAAACAAGTTGTGATTTTCCTTTTTGGCTTTGACCAAATTAATCTAACATTTTGAGATTTTGAGAACAAAGCATAGGAAGTGTCGTTAGATAAAAAAGTGATTCATATTTAACATTTAAGTGAAATCAAGTAGACAAAACTGAACGCAACAGGTCCTGGCAGCAATAATTAGTGTGCTGCCACCTAGTGATGAAACAAAACACCCCAACAGCACAGGTCTTTTGAAATTGTAATAAAATCATTGGTCACAAACAATATATTCTATTGTTTTATTACTTTATTAATCATTTTAAAGTTATTAAAGTTTAAAAACCTCTCATAAATAATTTCATATTATCACAGTTAGACTATCAGTCAGCATTGAGGCACAGACATACTCCCTGCAGTACCCAGTGAGAAATGTGCTTGGTGGTGAAAAGATCAGCCTCAAACACCAGTCCAACACCCATAGCATTCCTCCTCATAGAGGTGGTGTAGACTGGAGTCCTCAGGGTGTTCTATAAAGTAAACCAAAAATACACATTGATTACAGATTACAAATATTTCCAGGCAGATATTTCAAGACATCATGATAAAAAAATATGAAGCATCTTGCCTGGAGTTTGAGGCGGCGTGCTTCAATGGGAATGATTTTGAGAATGGGTAGTTGAGACACTAAAACTCTGGGTTTGCTGTGCACCAGACAGCCTTTTTCAATGTCCCAGTCTGACCCCTCCAGATACAGGCCTGATACAAAACATCCTAACAGAGAAAAGAAAGAACGTGTTTTTAACCTGTGCTTGAATCTCCGTGTCCTCATGTTCAGTTTTTATGTGCAGGGTGTTGTGCGCTCTCACCCTGTCCTGGTCTCTCTTTGACCTCGTCCTCACTCCTGTAGTGTGTAACCTGTGTGTAAAGAGTGGAGTGATCCAGAGGCCAGCCGTTCTTCCTGCAGGTGGCCTGGACCAGTGCTGTCAGGTATGATTCTGGGATATGCAAGCCTGACAGCCACATCACACAGGGCTCTCCCTCATCCACCTACATAGATAAAAAACAATATGAGAAAAACATTTATGTATGTATGTATTTAGTTAGTTAGTTAGTAGCCCATTTGATAAATTAAATTAGAAGTTCATTTACAGGACCCGACCTAAATTTTTTTAACAGACAATAGGGGGCAGTAACACCTCTGTTGTTCATCCAAGTGAATAGATCGACTACTGTTCAAAAGTTTGGGGTCAGTAAGATTTTGAAAGTCAAAATCAGAAATGGATTTTTAAATTGTTACCAAAAAGTCTATTTCAAATCAATTCTGTTCTTTTGATTTTTATCAAATAATCTGAAAAAATAAAATAAAATGTATCACAGTTTCCACAAAATATTAATATCAGCATAATACTGATAATATTAAGAAATGTTTCATGACCACCAAATCAGCATATTAGAATGATTTCTGAAGGATCATGTGACACTGAAGACTAGAGTAATGCTAAAAAATCAGCTTTGCCAACAGAGAAATAAATGACATTTTAACATATTAACAGACAAGTTATTTTAAATTGCAATACTATTTCACTGTTTTACTGTATTTTTCATCAAATAACAGCATTGGTGAGAATAAGACACTTATTCTCCATATTCAAAAAAGAATACAGAAAAAAAAAATCATTAAAAAGCCTTACCAACCCAAACAAAATAGTAGTGTCTCAGCCATTTCAAATAATCAGGCAATTAATTGGTCTTTCTATCCTATTCTTGCTTATACATTTTAACAAAATGATTTTGTTAAAATGTAGCTTTTTGTTACTTACTGTCCTATTATTTTAAATAAAAGGACAGTAAGTAACAAAAAACTAAGAGGGTGCCTTTCAGAAAAATACTGTCTTATATGGTGTGATATTTGATTCTCACCCATGAGCTGTACTGTTCGTGTCGCCTCTTGAAGTGGATCATCCAGTTTCCCAGAGACTTTAGAGTATCTGGTGCCAGTTTCCTCCAGATGACAGGAATCTGCCCGTTAAACAGAGCTCTCGCCACCTCATCCAACTCGCTGCTCATTCCAACCTCACCAGCCAGGGCCTTTAGACAGAAAACACACAAACATGGTCTGCTGTGAAACCCACCACATTTAATGAACCATAAACAGTTGTATTAATTGTAAGCTGGAACAGTTTTTTTTTTGTCTCTTATTCTTCATGTCACTCACTCGCTGGAGCTCAGCCAGAGAACGGATCATCCTAAGGGTGAGTTTGTTAAAGCGTTCCAGCTCTTGTAGCAGCACTACAGACGTTGGTGAGATCTCCAGCCCCAACTTCTTGCGAATCACGTCCAGGTCAAACACTTCAGGTAGTTTGCTCTGAATGTCCCGTGCCACCTGGCTGATGTACTCATCTCTGCTAATGCCACCGCCAGAGTCACCTGGAGATTTTACATGGCAGTAAATATATTTATAGCATTTTGAAAACAACTGTTATTTACTGATATGTCAAATATATTAATTGTATGTATATTCAAATTTGTATATTGTTAATATGTAGGCACAATGATAATAGTGATCATATTTCAGTATTGTAAAGCAATATAAACCAGGTACCTGTCTGTGGTTGTAGCTCAATAAGATGAGTCCATATGTCTCGGGCAGCCTGTGTGTAGTATCCGATCTCAGCATTAGGGTGCAAACCAAACACCTCTGCTGTGTTAGCAAGAGGCAGCGACTCTATCTCATCTGCAAAGTGTGGAGAGTTTGAGTGTCTGTCAAATTCAAACCAGAGTCTTTCTGATGCTAGATTGTAGGAAGCAACATACCAACATAAACCTGCTTGGGTCCATCTGGTGGGATCTTGTAGTCCACATCTTTATTGTGAAAAAAGTGGAAGGGCTGGAAGGTGTCAAAGATGAAGTCGCCCAGATACTCATCCATGTAAACTGTGAGGATCCTGCGATCAAAGCTATCAATAGCCCTGCCACCGTACATCACCTGAGACAAACCAGACAAAATGCTTTACTATATTTGACAAATGTTCCTATTTCAATAGATTTTAAAATGTTATTTATTCCTGGGATGGCAGAAGCCATTATATTTATTTCCATTGAAAACCTTTTTTATTTTATTTTTTCATTATTTTTGTGGAAACCATGATCATTTTTTAGGATTCTTTGATCTACAGAAAATTCAAAAGAACAGCATTTATTTGGAATAAAATCTTTTGTAGCAATATAAATGTTTTTTTTTTCTTTATCATTATCATTTTTTTCTTTTTCTTTATCAATTTTTCTTGTTCCTTTCTGCTTATAAAATGACACAATTAACTTAAATGTGATTTTTACCTCGCCAATTAGGTATTTGAGACTTCCCCATGGTATCATGGCATCTCCTTGAGTGTGAGCTTTGGTCAGGTAGGTGTCCAAAATTTCCATACACACCTGAGGGGCAATGAAACAACATAATTGAAAAACAATAAAAAGTTTCTTAAACTAACCTTAAACTACCTGAACATTTCAAGCACCTTTGGGTTAGAGGAGACTTACCAGGAAGTCAGACTCATTGAAATCATAAGGCACATTCCAGCCGATCTTGCCATACTTGCGTCTTTCCTGAACCACAGCATGGAAGAAGGCCAGCACATAAACCAGACTGCGAAAGGCTGGGTGAGGACAGTTCATCACCTTATCATTAGGGATCTTAAAATACGTTGACCTCATGTTCAGCTTCAGTCCATTTGGAGGTTCTGTCACAACCTGAAGGTGACAAATGAGTTAACATGGAAATGGATATTCACACATTAAATGTTCACACATTAAATGTGTCCTGACCTTGAGGGATTTCTGCAGGATGCCGATGGGAAAGTCTTTAATGGGGTCTGTGGTGAGCCAAAGGCGGAAGTCTGGGTGGGGTTTAGTGATTCTTTCCAGTGCTTTCTCTAGATCCTTCAGCCATTTCACTAACAGGTGACAGTTTTGCAGCATCAGCCACTGGCCTCGTGCCACTGCGGTTTCCAACAGTTGCAATGCAACCTGAAACAAAAAATGTCATATCTGTACCTTTTTACAGATTGTCTTGTAGAGTTCAAGGGTAGATTTCCCAAATACGTCTGTTATCATATTACTGGTGGTCAAGATGCAATGCACCACTGCAGTGCACTGTGCTGGTGTCAGATATCATAACTATAACATACAGACCTGTAGCATATAGATCTGTATTTGTGGGAGTGCACATTTACCTTCTCCTGTCCCTGCCCCATGGCAAGAAATTTGAGTCTGTTGGCTCCAAAGCCGGAGCGTTTGGCTAACTTCATCAGATCACTGGCTGGTTCTGAGCCTGGACTCAGAATAAACACAATGGGAGAGTTTGGGGAGCTCTGGTCAAAGATGGCTTCAAAACTGATCACGGGGGGCTGCACGTATCTGAGTGACACAGTAAAGAAGTGAGAAAGAGAAAGTTAGCACTTATTCTCATAACAAATGCCATTGTTTCTGATTGTCGTTCATTAAAATCTTGAATGTTTGTAATATGAACATTAAGGCTGGAATATACTGCATTACTTCAGCCCATGACTTTTGTTACAATTTGCACTCTGTAAGTCAGAGCCAGTCTGCAGATTTTGGGAAGTGGGAGTTGACAGATTGTACAGAAATGGTGTAGTGTGTGATGCACAGACTAAGATTTTTTTTTTTAGCTTAGTTCAGACCAGTCGGATGATATAAACAAAGTTTGATATTTTCATCCATATTTAGAACACACTGTTTTCATTTGTCATGCATTTACTATGTGCATATTTCTACACAAATTAGTATGATGCCCAGTTTTTCTCTATAACAATTTTACAAGCCGGCAAAAAGTTTAAAAGTTGTGCAGTGCATTCCACCCTTTAGTCTTCATTGTCCCTCCAAAGTGCTTACTAAAGTTTTATTTTTATAGTGCCTTTCCAAAAACCCAAGGTTGCTTTACAAAGTTAGATTAAAAATAGACAAATAACAAACAAATATAACCAAACTACAGTTCACAGGCCAAGAGCTGAAGAGTAATATCTCCAAATATAACAAATATAATCTTAAAAGGTCTTAAGAGGTTTTTTAAGATGCTGATGTTATGCATAAGTGAATTTCTGTTTCCTCTTACTTCTCTCCCATGGTAAGCGTGACGTAATCACTGACAGCACGATAGACTCGGTCCAGCCTGAAGCAGCGCATCAGCAGAAGCTTCTGGAAGGGAGTGAGGTTGTCCTTGTACTTCATGGGGAAAGAAGCCTGCTCTGGAGCATCCAAATCGTACCACTGCAGCAGAAACAGAAAGACATTATGGGTCGGACTCCATATCTCACAGTGGGTTCATCAGGTGTGTTTGATGATTTCCGCCACTCACTTTCCTCCATTCCTCAGGATTCTTTTCTATATCGTCTGCTAAAGTACCAAATTCATTAGGAAAGAGTTCCATAAGGCGCACTATATCCTCCCAGCCTTGATCAGGCAGCCAGTCGCACAGCTTTTTACGTTTGCTTTTTTCCAAAGAGAGATTACCTGGAGAGAGAGGGAAGATATGGTTATTATGGTTATATTGCAAAAGAGGGAGAGAAGTCTTCCTGAAGCTTCTACCTTTGAGGAAGAACTCTAGTTCATCCTGGGGTGCTCGGCCCTCACCCTGCTCGATCTTAATGGTCATGTTGAAGGAGAAGAGAAGTTTGTGTCTTTCAAACAGACCTAAACAACAATGCAAAAAGAAGTTTGGTTTAAATCCATTAAAGAAATAACAGTGATTTCATTTCAGCTTTTTCCTGTCATCACTAGCTGCTAATGTTCATGGACTATAAAAGGTCTTAATCAGATGGTATGCTCTTTAGCAGTTAATTACAGTATATAACAAAAAAGTTTCAATTTGTGATCAGAATCCATTAGACTTTAAGAGTTTAACAGGCTCACCAGTACAGCCATAGTTATAGATATTCTGTGTAAGTGTATCCATGATGTTCTTCAGTCTAGTGGGCAGGATTGCGTTGGGCATAGACTTGGACAGTGAGAGGTCAAACACCTCTAAAAAGGAAGCAAGTGAATACTGGTACATGGTGTTCACCAGAGCCATCTCAGCCAGCACAAAGAACAAGACAGCTCCCCGCTTGGCAGCCGGACGGTAGCCGTCTCTCAGTGTCTCAATATCTTTGGCTGTCTTTTCTGCCAGCTTCAGTTTTTCGAACACCTTTTGGAGTCAAATAATGATTGTTAAATTGTAAACTGCACATATCCTGTTTAATTTAATTAATCCGTATGTACACTAATATTCAAAAGTTTGGAGACGGTACAAAATTAATAATTTCATTAAGCAAGGATGCATCAAATTGATCAAAAGTCACAGTAATGACTTTTATATGGGTACAAAAAAAATCTGATTTCAAATAAATGCTGTTATTTTGAAATTTCTGTATCAAATAATCCTGAAAAAAATGTATAAGCACAAAAATATTAAGCAGTGCAACTGTTTTCAACATTGATAATAATCAGAAATGTTTCATGAGCACTAAATCAACATATTGGAATCATTGTGTGCTAGATCGTGTGACACTGAAGACTGGAGCAATGTCTGCTGAGAATTCAACTTTGCCATCACAGGAATAAATAAGATTTTAAAATATATTAAAATAGAAACATCTGTCAAATACAGTAAAGTATTTTTTGTCATTTTGCCGCTGTATGTTTGATCAAATAAATGCAGTCTTCGTGAGACATCTTTCGAAAACATTAAAAAATCTTACCAATCCAAATTTTTGAACGGCAGCGTACTAGTCTCTGTGATAAATATTTATGAAATAATTAATAGGCCATTATGCATGTGTGTGGTGTGCAATTAACTAACCTCACTGGCTTTGGTCTTGGTTTCTTCCAGAGTCTGTATGAGCTCTACGTTATCTAGCATGTTTCCTGTGGAGGTGGCCAGCTCTCTCAACAGCGAGTCCTCAAGGTCTTTCAGCAAACGTTTGTTCTCACTAGTCTCTTGAATAAGACGTTCTCTCTGCTCCTCCTTGTCCTTCTGCTCAAATCCCACAATAACACTCAGCAGCTGGTCTTCCAGGCCCTTTAGGGTTACTGAAAAAACAGAAAGATTAAATGAAAAGCTGTAAAGTCCCAGACTAAACGCATATTCAAGTCAGAAAAAATGCATTTTGACTCCTAAAATTTTTGACTCCCAACTCGATCCGAGCAGCTGAGTCCTTAGCCATCTTCAAGAAATGACTAAAAACACATCTGTTCCATCTTTATTTGACCCTCTAACTCTAGCACTTTCTATTCTATTTTAATTATACTTGATCTATTTATCTTCTTTTTTTAATAAAAAAAAAA
>NW_015558671.1:20632-33283 GCF_001515605.1 Sinocyclocheilus anshuiensis | reverse complement strand
TCGTTTCGATTGCTTCTATTGTCCTCATTTGTAAGTCGCTTTGGATAAAAGCGTCTGCTAAATGACTAAATGTTAAAACTAGGTGATTTTTTAAAACAGTAATTAAAATAATGATAAAAAATTGGCACTGGACTCAGTGTGAATACATTTGTGATAAATTGTGAGTGTTGTATACTTCCAGGTGTTGAGACCTGGTGTCAACTGGTTTGATAAAAAGTTTGCTCTCACCTGTGTAATTGATAACCATGGCCTTCCCAAATACTGCAGGAGAGAACTTGGGGTTTGCAAGTTTGGTATTGAGGTAAAGTTTAAAGTTGGGATCATAGTCAACTTCCTTATCGCCAAGTATGACAACCTGACGTCCCTCTGGCCCTTTTACATTCTTCTCAAGGACGTTGTCAATAACTGGATCAATATATTCATCCACATCTTGGAAAAGGAAGGGGAAACCATACTTAATGGCTAGCTCCAGCCCCTTCAAGAAGTCTGGGTCATTGAATGATGAGATCTGCAAATCAGAATATTGATTATAAAAATAGACCAAGATTGATTACATATAAACAAAGCAGCATTAAGTGATATAATGACGTAAACCTTCAGATTGCTCTTCTCTTCCTTCTTTTTGATCCAGTTGAGGGCTTGCTGCTGGGGGTCAATGCACAAGGGGAAGCGGCTGGATCTGGTGGTCAGGATGCCATTCTGCACTGAAAGTTCATCTGGAGGAAGACCTTCAGATCCCCATCTAAGAGAATGCACACAGTTTTTCCGTCATCACAAACAAATAGACAATTGATTTCTATTCTTCTACACATCACTTGGTGACTCACCTGCTGATCTCCACCTCATCAGTGAGCAGGTTTTCTATTCGGAAAGGCTGGCTCAAAGGAATGCCTCTCTCCAGGACGTCTGCCTGCCACACCTCATACACCATTTCATAGCGAAAGTCCCAGCTAAATGCTCCCTCGTAGCTGAGGAAGGCAGCGCAGACCAGACAGTCTCCTAGAAGACGCACTCGCCGCTGCTGCAGCTCCTCCAGGTCCTCCATCCAGCTACATGCAGATAGACATACAACACATGACTAATGACTAAAATCTCATTTAGCTTGGAGAGAATAATTTAAGCCTTGATGTCAGGAATCGGTTCTTCTATGAGTCATTTGCATTCAGGTTTTTAGGATTTTAATGAGTAGGCTGACCGCTTATTCTCTGATCCCAGGCCTGAGATGAGTTTGTCAGCAGCAATGAGTCTTCTCTCCATGACCTCGGCCTCCTCCTGAAGAAGTTGCTTTTCTGTCATGGCAGCCTCATATTTGTCTCCAAGAGTTCCAAGCTCTTTCTGGATGGCACTGAGCTCATTCTGGATTCGCTCCAGCTCACGTTTGCTCTGGAAGAAATTCCTCTCCAGACGAGCTACCTTTAAATGTAATTTTGTGATTTAATTTCAGCTAAATGAGATGTAATAAACTTTACGCAACTGAATTCATGCATTTAAAGTCTCAGTTATATAAGCATATCAGACCTTCTCTCTCTTAGGTTTGATGTCTCTGGCCACATCACAGTAACCCATGACTGCCTCCACGAACCTTAGCATGCCAGAACCAGCTTTACTGATGGCTTGCATCTCCTCCAAACTGGTGTTGAGGTTCCTTAGGTAGACTGGTTAAATGGCAAGGAGAAGGTAATACAATAGATCATCAGAATTGTCATGGGTGGGTTTACGTTAAAGAGTTAAACACCTCCTCATGGCATTGGGATCACAGAGTAGCATCAAGATGAATACATCGAGGGTGGTTTACCTTTGACAGTCTTGACTTGATTGCCAGTGATTGAGTCACAGTCCATTTCCATAAGCGAACGCAGGAAGTTGGCCTCTGAAATCATGCCCTTGGCTGTCTTCCAGCTGATTTCTTTATAGCCACGTATCACCAGGATGCACTCGCACACAACCTGCACCTGTTTGGGTGGCTTGGCAAATGATCTACAATACCACAAACAAGAGGGTGGAGGAGAGGATGAGCACAGAACCATACATGTAAATCATGTAGACCAGAAAAACACTTTGCCTATTTTTCTTTTTCTAAAAATATTCCTGTTTTATATATATATATAAAATTAAAAATACAAATTAAATATGTATTTTTTAAAAATTCAACAATGGAAAAGAGTCCTACATATGATTTACAACTTTATGAGAATGTTGTGTTTTAATTTAGTGTTAAGAGTCCAGAAGCACAGTGACCACCTGATTTCTGTGACATCAGATTTGTCCAGGTCTTGCAGGGCGAGGCGAGCGGCTTCTAAAGCAGGAAGAGCCTCAGCTAGAGAGCTCTCAGCATCCTTCTTCTCCACCACTATCACCTTATTCTGTTCCTCTATCTCTTTAGCCTTCTCCTCTGCCAAGGCTTTCTTCTCCTCCGCTGAAAGAGACAGAGTTTACAATCTATTTTTGACTTGATATAAATTACCCATAGTGCTTGTATGTGATGTTATACTAACCAACAGCAGTATTAGAGCAGATCTCTTCTAGAAGGATCTCACAGGCTGAAGTTTTCTCTGCCAGCACCACTTTCTGCTCAGCTAGCTTGGTGTTAAGCTCTGCTAGCTGCCCGCTTGCCTCCTTCAGCTTATCCAAACCTCCTTCTAGACGTTTATATTGGGCTGGATAGTGCATACAGATTAGTGTTATTTTAGTATTTATATACTATTATAGTCTTTATTAATATTTGGAATTATATTTTTAGATTTTCTGTTTTTGTTTTAATTTCAGTCATTTTTTGTGATTTTGTCATCTTTATTAGTTTCAACATTTCTAATATTTATTCTTTTTTTTATTTTAGTTTTAATTAACAATAACAACACTGATACAGATGCAGCATGATTACCCAGTATGTATTTATCTTTATCCTCCAGCAGGTTGGAGTAGGTGCTAATGAAGTCCAGGTAGTTTTTTGGGGTGACGTAGTTGCTGCGACGGAGTGTCTGCAGGAACAGTTTACTATACTCGCCTACAGAGCTGTGCACCATGCACACGTGAGCAATCACTGCCTCTGAATGACACTCTGGGATCATTGGATTCTCACCTGGAATGAGACACAATACTTAAACTAGCATGAATGAGCTGCATTGTTGTTGGCTGTTGAAAAATAATGATCATATCTATAAACTGCATTCAATTCTCTAGTCAAGACAAACCTAAGAAGGAATTGGCCACTGCTTGTAGGGCCTGAAGGGGCCATGGGGAGAACCAGTCAATGCTTGTATTATTAACCAATCCTGATGCACAAAAACACACACAAGTGAAAAAAACAAAAAAAAAACAAAGAACATATGAAACTCTGAAAGTAACAGTAAGACCTAATTTTTGATACATTGTTCACACACCTGGGAAATTCCTACAACGTGTTCTGAGAGTGTCTCCTACAGGTGACATGGCCAGCACTATGTGCAAGTTGTTGGCACTCTTATTGACAAAGTATTGCCATACACTCTCTTTCGAAGGACCAGAGCCATTTTTCAAAGCCTCATCTCGCAGCTGGTTCAGGACTGATTCCTTCTCGTCATCAGGGAACAGTGCTGGAACCATCCCTGACAACACACAGTAATTGCTGTTAGCATTTCATTTTAATACAATCCAAAAAACGGTGACATTTGTTCATGTTTGCATCCAAAGGAATTCAAAGTAAATAGATTAATTAAACTTCATTAAGTCAGTTGTTTTAAATACCTGATGTAAGCATGTTGTTGATGAGCTCCAGAAAACCTTCCTCAGCCACATGGGCATCAGTGAACAGGAAGACCATTTTCTTATTCTCTATACCCAATTTAAGGTACAGAGTTTTTAGATCCTCACGCAAGTTAGTCTCTGAGTATCCTCTACTAAGCACAATTTCAAACACCTATAAACAAACACATAGCTAAATTACCAAATTAGAACAAAATAAATAAAAGTGGAAAAAAGTACAGGAAACATTACATATAAAACAGATTGAGCTGATGAATTACCTCATATCCTGCAGTGAAGGCAGCAAGCTTTGTAAGAGACTGTTTTCCTGAACCACCAACGCCAACCAGCAATGCATGACTACGGTCCATCCTGATGATGCGGTGAATGATGGTCAGGTGTTCCAGAGCATCATCAAAAAGCACCAAGTTCATCCTGGTCTTATTTTCATTATACTCCTCCAGGATCTCCTACAGGGGTCAGAGAAAAAACGTGTTATAACCAACAATAAAAGCTTCAGACTCCCAAGTTTGTTCATTCTTAGATATACTAATGACTTTCTGCTTTGAAAAGGGTGTTTACAAGTAATGCACGAATTGAACAAAATATATATATAACTTGAATGCAATGTATGCTTCTTTGGATAAAATCATCTGCCAAGTGCATGAATGTAAATGTAAATAAAACATGAAGACATCTATGCACCTGGAACAGAGCTTTGGATGCATCATAGTCCAGTATATCCTCATGAACTCTTGGCTCAGACTTGAGAGCCGTTCTGTAATCTCCAAACAGAATGGGGTCTCTCATGGCTGAATCGAGGTCTGATCTGAAGTGCTCTTCAATCAGATTCTTTATATGCCCCTGGACCTATAGAGAGCAAAGTTGTGGCATGTTACAATAATTGTCTAGTTTAAGATGGAGACAATTACAGGTTTTTGTAACATGCTACTTTTAAAAAATAATTATTTAAAAATATTTTCTATAAATATTACAGATATATTTATATATAGTATTTATAGAAGTTATTACATTATTATAAGCTACAGGAAGCAAGCATACCGTAATTTTGTCAGTTTCATTGATAAGTCTGTCATGGAAGACTCTTAAGCATTCATTTCTCCATACACGGACAAACTGGGTGACTGTACAGAACCTGGTGAGGGAGTTAACACATGCTTATTATTAAAATAAACATGTCACAACCTGGTCATAAAAGACGCTGCATAGTGTTGAATAGTGAAGCATAGTGGTATAGAGTATTAAATGGTATAGAGGGGTATAGAGCAGTGGTTCTCAACCTATTTGAGTATAACACTCAAAGGCTCCCAATATAATATAATATTAACATAACTTTAACTATAATAAATCTATTAACTATAATATATTAACAGAAACTAAACAATACTTAAAGTAAAAAAATAAATATGAGAGTAAAAAAATAAATATGATTTCAGTTTACATCTTGATTGTGTTTTTATTAGCATTTTCTGTATATTAGATTTGTTTCAATATATTAATAATATCATTAAAATTAATTACATTAGATTAATAATAACAACAACAACAATTATTATTATTGCAAACATCAAACTATAAAGAACTTCCTCAGTTTTTTCTAATTTATTTGAATTATGAAACTCTTTACCTTTCAGGATTGGTCAATGTCAAGCCATGGTAGACTCTGGAGAGATCTCGCAGGTTAAAGATATAGTGGAACTTGGAAGGTGTTGGCGGTAGGTCCTTAATTATGGTTTTGTACAACTCCAGAGTACAGAAGGTTAACTTGTCACAGATGTTTTGAATGCATTCCTCAAAGGACTAAAAATACAATAGTAAAAATTCTGATTAAAATCTTTCATTTCATTTGTTCTGATATTGGGAGCTGAATTATTTCTCACACCTTGGTGTGTCCTTTAAGAATAGAACAGTAGATGAGATGCAGGGACTCCTCCTGAGGAAAGGGGATGTTGAACACACTAAAAAGAGAGATGAATCGAGGGTCCACTTCATTCCTACCGCCCCCTGCCTTTCCCATGGCTGCAATGAAGCCCAAGTCCTTTATGAGTTTATAGTTAAGTTCCTTTCCTCTGTCATACATGCCTCCCCTGTGCAACAGCAGCTTTAGAAGAGCTATAGGCTGCTGAGTGCCATATTCATCCACCTGAGATCAAACAAATGTGAATCCATAATGAGCAGTGAGGTGAAAGCTCAGTTTCTGATATGACCTATGGTATAAATCCATTCTTACCCTTGGCATGTTGAGGTCATCCATAAACACAAGGAGCCTTTTGCCCATTGGAGGACCATACGTGTCCTTGGTTCTCTTTTCAACACTTGCCTCCAGAGTCCTCTGCAGGTCCATAGATGTTGTTCTCGACGAGAAATTGATGATCATCATTATCTGGGAAAAGGTGCATCTTGTTATCCTGTGTATTAAGGTCAACTAGAGTGCATTATTTTTATTTTTAAACAGCTTGTGTGATAGTCACGGCAATGGACTTACAGTTGTATCTGTATTAAGATTACTCAGGAAGTTCTGGATGGTGGCAGTTTTAGAGGTGCCAGACTCACCAACCAGCACCACTGGCCTTTTCACCTTCACCATCTGTTCCAACAGCCAATTAGCACGAGTGGTATCCACTGTCGGGACTGATAGAGAGTAATGGATGAAGCAAGACTTCAGTGAAGCATACTGAATAAAAAGAAATACACTACCAGTCAAAAGTTTGGAATCGTTAAGATTGTTTTTAATGATTTTAAAAGAAGTCTCTAATGCATATGTTGAAAAGTTTTTGCTTCTTAAAATTTGATAGAAAGCGTGATTTATTTTTTAAGATTCTTTGATAAAGAGAAAGTTCTAGTAACAAAAGTTTTTGGTAACATCTTAAATGTCTTTATTGTCAATGTATTCAAATTTCAACAAAAACATTAAACAAAAAATGTTCAGTGTTTATCATAATAAGAAATGTTTCTTAAGCAACAAATCAGCATATTAGAATGATTTCTGAAGGATCACATGGCACTGAGAACAGGAGTAATGGCTGCTGAAAATTATACTTTGCCATCACAGAAATAAATTACATTTTAAAATATATTAAAGTAGAGAACAGTTATTTTAAGTTGCAATTATATTTCACAATATAACTTTTTTTTACTGTATTTTTGGTGGTGAGCATAAAAAACATATTTCAAAAACATGAAAAATCTCAGTATTTCCAATCTTTTCACCAGTAGTATAGATTAGTAGAGAGAAGGAAAAAAGTTTAGAGAGAAAGGGACAGAAACGCAAAGAAGAAGCGAAGAGAAGTAAGCTGCTTTACCAAGGATGTCAATGAATTTCATATCAGGGTTATGAATGTATTTTGAGACCATGGAGCTCCAGGGAACCCACTTCTTTTGGGTTCCATCGAAATGAAAATCATAGAGAGTTGGCAAGTAAACTGCAAAATTAAATGAAAGATTAAAAATAAATGAATTACACAATAAGAATACATTATTAAAACAAGTTATAAAATTATGCATGCAGTTTCAGGTGTGGTAAGAAACACTTATATTTCTTTAATTCACCGCTATTACCAAGCATGGCAAAAAATATCATTTTGGACCCTGCTGCCACCTCACCTGGAATCTGTCCGGGGCCAGCAAGCACCTTCTCATCATGAACACTATTCAGAGAGGACAACTTTTTTATGAGCTCGTCAAACTTCTGTCGGCCTTTGTCCAGAAGAGAAGCCCCAAGCGAACAGTAGAGTGCCTCTAGAAAATAACACTCCAGCTCCTCAGAAATGAAGTCCTCATTCTCCAGTAGAGACTCCAGCATCACAGACAACTGCATCACCTAAAGGAAAAAAGAGGATTGTGCTACATGCTATAAAGGTCCCTTACACTGTAGCGCTGTTCAGGTCTCTACTGACTCGCTCACCATGTTTAAATCTGTTTGTGGGATCACAGTCTTCAGTTTCTCTGTCTGTTTACCATCAACTATACCATCCACTATCATATCAATGGCACTTGGTACATACTTTTCAAACAGTCTGCGGAGATCTGCCTGTTCCTGTTAACACAGCAAAGGCACGTTGAAAATATAATCTTGAATATCTCTAATATATATATTTTTTAAAAATACAGCTCTCAGCCTTCTTGCTTGAAGAACTGCCAGTGGAAATTTTGAGGCTAAGTTAAGGGCAGCATAGAAATAGTCTTACTTTGAGGGCTCTGCTGTTGACCCATTTTTCCCAGTAGGGAGCATAGCGAAGGTTTTTGGGGTCCACAAACACCATTCCACAACGAGAAACAGTAGCAGGGGAGGCATACTGCAGATCTCCAACCTAAAACACATCACATATGTTTGCAAGCCTACAACAGTTACATTGAGTTCTTTTACTTTGACAATATGAAGGGTTTACATGATACCTCAAAGAGCAGAGCACAGTGGCTCTGTAGGCGAATTCGCTCTCCATTAGCCAGCGTGAGAAGCTTGTTATCATCCATGACTGAATTCATGTTCTCCACCCATAGAGCATCCACATCTCCATCAAACAGGATATACCTGTGAAGCCAAGCCAGGGTTATGGTAGAATTCTGTTCAGTTACATGACTTTGATTTAAAATAGATGTATTGTAGATGAAATATTCATTATAAGCCTTGACTTTCACCTCCTTTCTTTTTTGTCTGTGGGTTTATTGATGTCACGGAATATGTTAGATAGTATCCCATCAGTCCAATCTCGGGTGACCGGATCCAGGATTCCATACAGCTCAATCACACTCATCGCTTTAGGGTTCAGGCTGTACATTTTGGTCAGCAGGCCCAACCTACAGATAAAATGTAACAGTTATGTGTACTTGCCTGGGAGAACAACTTGTTTGTGAACATGTAGCAGAATTTCTAGACATTCTGTTTATATACTAAATATATATATATACAGTATATATTGTTTATGAGTAGACAAAGACCTAGTCTGTGATTGGCAGAGTGTGTTGATCACCACAGATTTCCCTCCTCCTGTCGGTCCAACCACCATGGTTGTGTGTCTGGTCATCATGGTCTCATACATTTGCACCACTTTGTCCACCTACATTCACAATTTAGTCATGAATCAGTACACTTAATCATTACAATCCACTGAGAATGAGTTCTGAAGGGAAGAATCACCTGGTTGGGCAACACAATACATTTATTCTCCTGCAAGGTGGCCTCTACAGCGTCATTAAAGCTGGGGTAACGCACACGTGGGCAGTCAATCCCGGGGAACAGATCTGAGATAAGGCCCAAAAACAGAGGAACGTCCTCAAATACAAACTTGGGCAGGTTCATATCTCGAAGAGCCCTCATTAAAACGACATCCTAGTGGGAGTAAAGAAAGGAGAAAAGGAGAGAAAGAAAACAGGAGTACATTTGTGACTATAGTTCACTGAGGTGGGTTGGAGGAGGAAAGGATGATGCAGAGAGATCAGTACCTCACTGAGATCAGGTGAACCTCTCTTTAGCTCCCCTGCCATTACTAACACTGACTTCAGTGCTCTAAGCCCAAAGTCATAGTGTGACTGTTTAGACAGCTGCTCCCGTGCTAGTTTGTACAGCACTGTCATCTTCTTTGCCAAAACCTGCAAGTAAATCATTTATGAAATTAGTTTTCTGTTTGCCTGTTTACACAATTAAAACCACTGAGGTCTGAGGACCGTTGTTCAATGTTCATGTGCATGTTTTTGATTTTAAAAAATTCCATAATTTATTCTATATTTATATTTATTCTAATTAGTAACGCTTTTGTGAGATTCTATTGAAACCATCTTAGAAAATGAATCTAAGAATTTTTGTGACTGACCAGTAGAAATGTCTTAACAGCTTTGTATTGCTGTATTTCCACACAAAATAGGCAACAAAACACTTACACATATTAGTTTATTTTTCTTTACAAAGACATATATTTTAAAGTGATCGTTCACCCTAAATTTAAAATTCTGTCATGAATTCTGTCATACTTCTCCCCTATGTCATTCCAAAGCCATAAGACTTGTATATTTTTAATAAAACCTTTTTGAAGCATTCAAGTGTTGGTTGCATGTACTTTTAATGGAGTCACCGAAATCTCTTAGGTTTCATTAAAAATATATGCAAAGTTCTGTCATGAAACTCTACATGGCACAGGCTGATGGGTCCTTAACGTAAAGTGATGATATTCTAAGCATTAAAAGACTTGGCACAAGCTGATTGGTTCATGTTGCATACGCAGCCAATGAGCTTGCTGCTTTACATTTAAATGGTTGGTTAGCATTCACTTGAGCATTTTGCAGCGTGCTTTCAGAGTTCCTCTGAAACCCTCCACCTTCTCCAGCTCCACCTGTATAGATCTGCTACGGGTTATTTTATATGCTATTTGTGTAGCAGCGTTATGTCATGTTGTCATGATAGAACTTCATTTATGTTTTGAAGATGAACAAAATACTTATGGTTTGGAGGGACTTGTGGGGTGAGTAAATGATGACTGAATTTTCTACTTCATTTAATCTACTGAAAGCCCAGCCTTCATTTTCACAAAGAAGGAGTCTCCACCTTAGCCATGAGGAAGCCTTCAGAGAAGAGCATGATTTCACAGATCTGCTGCAGGTCCGGTACAATGACTACCACTGGTCTGAATAAAGCTTTCACTGACTCGGGAAGTTCTGTGCGGCCAGCATAACCAGGGTTCATCGTGATGAAGATCCCAATACGGCTATCCAGACTGATTTCTTGACCTTCAAACTAACAACACAAAAACACAAGACACTCAGAGCCTGAAATAATTACAACAATTATCTTTCAGTATTTGACTAGTGGCTCAGAAAAAATATTCCATTAACAAACTCACATGAAACCTCTTGAGGTGCAGCATTAGAGCGTTTCGGATGGTTTGGATCTGGGAGGAGATGACTGACAGCACTGAAGCGTCAATGCGGTTGAACTCATCAAAACAGCCCCAGGCTCCACACTGAGCTAAACCAGAAAGGATTTTCCCAACAGCCTAGAGGATAAGAAATCAAAATCTAATTTAATAACACATTTAAATGATCGGGAAGTGACATTAAAGACATCTAAACTTTAACAAAGGATTTCTATTTCAAATAAATGCTGTTCTTTTGAACTTTCTATTTATCAAAGAATTCTGGAAAACAAAAATGTGTCACTGCTTCCACAAGAATACAAAGCAGCACATCTCTTACCATGTAGTCCATGCCCTCTCCACAGTTGGTGACCACACACAAAAGCCCCAAAGCTTTAGCCAGATCTTTAGTGGATTCAGTTTTCCCCGTACCCGCAGGACCGGCTGGTGCTCCACCCAGGAACATAGACAAGGCCTGACAATACATGATACCATGTATTAATAAGACATGCACATACAAAACAGGCCATTTAGAGCCAGACAACTGTGTTGTCAGAGTACCTGAGTAAGTGTGAGGTAGATACGGTCAGTTAGGGGAGTAATGACCAACCGGCCATTCAGCCCCATGTACTCATAGCCGTAGGAGAACTGAGCACTGCACTGCCGCACAAACAACTCATCAGGCTCTTTAACCCAGTAGAATCTCAACTGACTCTCCCATTCAAACTCACGGGCATCTGTGATACTGCCCACAGAAAAAGTGTGTGTTAGGAAGGAAACTGCAACCAATTGGAGGTTTTAAGTGACTGTAAAGTCTTTGTATATTACCTATCTCTGACAAAAGTGTCCACAATATCCCTAGCATGGACATCAATAATGAGCACAGTGTTGATTTTCCGTCTGTCATTCTTCTTTAAGGGTTGTGTGATGCGCCTCACCAGGTCATCGATCTGCTTGTGCATTTTCTTTGCATACTGTTTCAATGCCTGCTTTTCTCCTTGACTCATCCTTTTGAAGATGTCTTCCACCTCCCAGGTCCACCACACCTGGTTTGCCGCCAGCACCACCATTCCCTGGTAGTCAAGCATCCAGTCCACCCTGACGGGCAGTTAGAAGGCCACATTATAAAATTTCCACAAATTCTTTCAATCAGACAGACAAGCAAGTTCAATCAGAAATTTTTATTGATAGCACTGACTCATGATGGTTTAGTGCATGTCCTCACCTAGTCTTTCGGTGGTTGTAGAAATAAATAGCTTCTTTGGTTATGAGTCTGTTGGTTCTCCTCATCTCCAGCAGCACTCCAGTCATCCAGTCCTCCACACGGCCCTCTGCAGGAACAGGCAGTTTGAGCTCCATCACCTCCCCCTCGGCAGAAACCATTGCACTTGCCACCATCTCTCCATTCATTCCCGTATCAAAACGCAATGCTGCTATGTTGTCATACATCTGTGGATGAGGAAAAACAGGATGATTGTTTCATTTATGGTCTGTTGTGCAGCTGTTAATTTTGGACCAAAATTTAGTTAATTTGAATGATTTTAATATAAGGTTGAGGAAAGCTTAAAGGGATACTCCACCCCAAAATGAAAATTTTGTCATTAATTACTTACCCCCATGTCGTTCCAAACCCCTAAAAGCTTCGTTCATCTTCGGAACACAATGTAAGATATTTTGGATGAAAACCGGGAGGCTTGTGACTGTCCCATTGACTGCCAAGTAAATTACACTGTCAAGGTCCAGAAAAGTATGAAAGACATCGTCAGAATAGTCCATCTGCCATCAGTGGTTCAACCGTAATGTTATGAAGTGACGAGAATACTTTTTGTATGCGAAGAATACAAAAATAATGACTTTATTCAACAATTCGTCTCCTCTGTGTCTCTCCGCATCACCGTAGCACCATTTTGGAGAATAACTACTGAACGCAAGCAGCGTATGCTTTTCTGTGTCAGCCGCGACACAAGGATACGTTTTCTATGTGCATTTACGCTTTGATTTGAACGAAAACAGCGCATCTGTGCAGCACGGCTGACACAGAATAGCGTACGCTGCTTGCGTTCAG
>NW_015558671.1:16643-20369 GCF_001515605.1 Sinocyclocheilus anshuiensis | reverse complement strand
CACAAGCCTCCCGGTTTTCATCCAAAATATCTTAAATTGTGTTCCGAAGACAAACTAAGCTTTTAGGGGTTTGGAACGACACGGGGTAATTGATTAATGACAAAATTTTCATTTTGGGGTGGAGTATCCCTTTAAATAATAGTAAGTTGTCTATTTTTTTATTATTATTTTATTGTACTTGGAATGGGTCAACACGCACAGTTTAACAAACTTTTTGAGCTCATATGACTGGCCAAATTGTATTTGTTATATCCCTGTAGTTCACATTTTCTGACACTTTAGCTCATGGAAACTAATCAAGGTTGACTGTGAATAGTACAACGGTAATGGTAATGGCAGGGGTAACTTGATTGCTTTTGCGTAATGCAGCACTGATGCCACTAGGAAGTCTGCATTTTACTGGAATTTTAAAAATGAAATGCATGGGAATCATTCCCAAAAAGATCAACAAGCTGCATTTACAAAACAGTTAGGGTGAATATTTACTTCACGCCGACTTTAAAGTGATGCTTTTCTTTAGTACACAAAAGTACCTTGATCATGTGCTCCTGCACACAAGTAGGCTCACTGCTGCCCAGAATACTGAGCAGCTCATCGTCAGAAATGAAGAAAAAACGTGGGAAAGCGTTCCGCTTGGAATCAAGATAATCATTAAGACTCTTTTGACACCTCTCCAAACCATCGCTTAGGTTCTGCAGATCGGCCAGACGATTTGGAACCAGACAGCATCTCTTAATGCCAGGGTCCTTCACTGTGTCAGTCATTATCTGGTGGTATTCAAAAGAGGAGAAGGGATTTACATTCTTTTCAAAAACAGGGTTACGTATTTGTTGTTGGTGCAGAACCTTACTTTTTTGAACATTTTGTCAATATTGTCAAATTTTTTGGCTTCCTCAGGTAGCTGAGTGCGAATGTCACCTCCAATGAAGATGCTTTCCAGGTACATCCATTTTTGCTGTACTAACATCCATACCTACACATTTCAGAATAAAAGTAAAGAAATATGAACGTGAGCCAGTGCAGTTTTAAAGTCAAGTTGTTGTTGGCAGTGATGGTTTCCACTGACCTCAATAATCTCACTGATGAGTGATAGATTCTTCTCCCACTGCTGTACAGTGGCCAGGAAGGGACCAACATAGTGGCTGCCTGCCATACTCTGCAGGTTCATGGCATCATCATCCAGGCGCTGAAGGATGTCGTCCACAACACCAAGAATGAAACCATGCTCCTGTGTGCCTTTTAAAAACCGCTGCACACTAAATTTCATAGTTTCCCAAGTTGCCTCCACTTCTTTAACTCCCTGTAAAAATGCACACAAGCATACTCTGTAATCTCTCATCATTTACATTTATTTACCCTCATGTTGTTCTAAAACTATGTGCATCTCTTTCTTCTGTGGAGCATAAAAGAGGATATTTAGAAGAATGTTGATAAGCAGTTTCAGTTCCCATTGACTTACGGTATATTGTATGGATAAAAATAAAAAGGCAGTCATTGTTTGGTTATCAACATTTTTCTTTCTATACTATCTTCTTTTATGTTCCAAAGAAGAAAGGAATGCATGGGTTTGGAATGACCTGAGGGCGTGTAAACAATGACAAAATATTTAGGTGGAATATCCCTTTGATATTTGTGTTGAAATTCAAACCATTGCTATAATAAGTAGTGCAGCTGAATTTAATTATTAATGAGATTTCTAACCTTCTCAATGCCGAGCTCCTTCACAGCTGAGGTGACGATTTCACTGATGACGTTGCCATATTTGTGCAGCTCCATGGAGAACATGTTCTCCAGAGTGAAAGTGTTTGGGTTCATCTCAAAGCTGGTGCCTGTCCTCTCCATTAGATCTTTCCAGTGCCTGCAGAAACCAAGTGAGCACTTGAGTCTCATAATGCATATAAAAATAGCTAGTGTTTATCTTAGATTAAGCTAACTTTTTGAAGATCCCTTAAGGCAGAGACATGTTACTTTAAGTTGAAACATTGTAAAACAAAATCTTTAAAGTATTTACCTGTTCCTGAGAGCCTCATTTTTTAGGTCCAAGAGGAGAGGGATTGACTCTTTAAATTCCTTCATGCGGCCCTCCAGGAAGAAAGATACAGGAAGAGCTCTCACATCCTTTGGCAGCTTCCGCAAGCTCTTGATAAGTCCCTCTATACCTTCCTGCAGGAGCTTTATGTCCAGATTCACCCAAAGGGTCTGTGACCACTCTGCCTTAGCCCCCTGATGAATATACACACACTGGTGTCACAACTCCTCAGAACATTTGAACAACATAGTGAGTCAAAATGTACATAATGAATTGTCATTCTAACCTTCTGGCTTTTATAAATCTCATAAATCTGTCTCAGGCCCTTCATCTCCTTTTGTACACTGAGAAGCTCTGGGTACATAGTGATGGGCAGGTTGAACAGTTTCTCAGCTTTAGCCAGTTCCTGACGGCTTGCCTCTACCCTATCCAGCTCCGTCTCATAGGTAGCCATGATCTTCAAACCTAAAGAGTACAAAAACAAAAGTTATGTAATACTAGGATGGTAAGATATGAAAAACAAAACCCATCAGGATAGTACTCTTGCCTTTCTCTAGATCATCTCCCACGGCTCCAGGCCCATGCATGTTGAAGCTCTCTGCAAATATGGAGAGCTCCTGTTTATACTCCTCAATCTGGTTTAGAGTGATCTGATTGGAACATTGGAATTGGAACATTTAGAAATCAAAGATCACAATATGTTGCTTCTCTACAGGAATTTAACTTTATTGGTAAATGATCGGTACTACCTCTGCAAAGGTCTTTTTTACTTTTGCCAAGCTGCGGTCAACCCGTCTAGACTCTTTAAAAAGTTCACTCCACAAAATGAAGATGTTTGCAGACAGCTGCACCTCCTCTTCTGTAGTCTTGTATTGTAAAGCAGATAAAATGTATAATTTTATTAGGCAAGGATGCATTAAATAGATAAAAGGGAGAGTACCGACATTCATAATGTCAAAAGCTTTCTATTTCAAATAAATTAAGTTTTTTGTTAAACTGTCTATTCATTAAAGAATCCTGAAAAAATGCTATCAGGGTTTCCACAAAAATATTAAAGTGCCCCTATATGGATTTTTGAAAATGACCTTTCATGCAGTGTGTAACACAACTCTAAGTGAATGAAAACATCCTGCAAAGTTTTAAATCTGAAAGTGCACCATGTATAAAGTTAGTCTCTCAAAAGAAAGAGTCGACTCTGAATCATTTAAATTAGTCGTTTTTAAAACGAATCCCAAGCCGTTTCATGTTGACGTCAACATGAAACATTAGCATATTGCACGCCCACTTGTTGCGCGCGCAGACCTGGGAAAACTTGATTTTCGCGTTGGTTTGAATGAAAATGCAAATTAATTATTTGCCACTAGGTGCCACTTTTGGAGTAGTAAAAATAACTGTTTCCCCGGTAACGACACAAAGCAGCACTGTGCTCACAAACGCTGCTTTATGAAATGGAAATGAAATCGACCAATCACCGCAGATTAGCGTCACGCAAAGGAGGGGTTTGAATCGTTGAGCGAATCGTTTGGGAGTCATTCAGCAAATAAGGTAAAAATAAATGCATATTATAAGAAAATGAAAGTGTTTTTTGACCTTGCATGCATGTCAACCTGTTGTTTGGGGACTCCCAAAACCAGAATATGAACCTTTCATAAGCGAAGAAGAGGTGCGCCAGGTCTTCCGGAAGCAGAAAAGGAGAA
>NW_015558671.1:5269-16633 GCF_001515605.1 Sinocyclocheilus anshuiensis | reverse complement strand
AATCACTCTGGACCCCTCACATCCAGCACACTCCCTCTTTGAACTGTTGCCATCTGGTCGACGCTACAGAGCACTGAGCACCAGAACGACCAGACACAGGAACAGTTTCTTCCCTCAGGCAATCCATCTCATGAACACTTAACAATAACTGTGGAACACACACTATTTATACACTCATACACTTATTTATCTAACACTCATACTCAGTCTACACCTAAAATTTGCACATAATATACAGTACCTGTACATACAAAACTGTCTATTGTAATATACCTGCACATACAATTGTCGATTTATATATTTTTATTCCTTATTTACTTGTTCTATTTTTTATTTTTTATTATCTGTGTTTTTTGTTCTGTCACTGTCATTCTGTTACACTGTGGAAGCTTCTGTCACGAAAACAAATTCCTCGTATGTGTAAACATACCTGGCAATAAAGCTCATTCTGATTCTGATTCTGATAACCCATAATAGGGGCACTTTAAGCAGCACAACTGTTTTCAACACTGAAAATAATAAATGTTACTTGAGCACCAAATCAGCATGTAATAATAATTTCTGACAAATATTGTGACACTGAAGACTGGAGTTATGGATGCTGAAAATTCAGCTTTGCCACAGAATAAATAGAATTTTAAAATATATTAACATATAAAACAGTTATTAAAAAAAAAAAGTAAGAATATTTCATAAAAAATTAGTTTTTCTGTATTTTTGATCAAATAAATGTAGCCTTGGTGAGCATAAGAGACTTCTTCCAAAAACAAAATAAAGTTGTACTGACTCTCTTTGAATGGTAGTTTTAATTTTAGTGGCTTGACTGGCACAAATTGGATCAATAAAAGCACATTTTATCACCTTATAAAAAATATTGGTGTAGGCCTAAAGGAAACATGGACTGTTGCACTACATCTGATAGGCTTAAGTTTACTCACCTCCACATTGTACATGCTCAGAGTCCTGTATCTCTCTTGAATATCACTGATTCTCATCTCCACTGAGAGAGACATATCTCTAATGTCTGTAATTGTGCCCAGAACAAATTTCAGGTCCTCCAAGTTATTGGGGCTCCTCTTCAAATTATCTGATAATATCTGTTCACAGTAAATTCATTCTTTTAAAACAGACTGCCTCACAATCTCAACATTTCACTTACACAATTCTTAGATGATGCAAAGATTACATTTAAAACAGTGCAACATTTGTCCTCACCAACAGCTCATTGCGCAAGTTGAAAAGCTCCTCTCGGGCCGAGTCATTGAGCAGCCTGCCAAGAGAAGTGACCCATGCTTGAGCATTCTCCTGGACGGCACGGGCCAGTGGCTCCAGGTTCAGTCTGATTATGTGTTCATGCTTCACCAAGGGCTGCTTTGCCACCTCATTGCTGACCCTGACATAAAACTGAAACTTCTCATCATACATCACACATGAGGGCTTCTTGGCTGCAAACTTCTCCATAACAATAGCCTTGTCGAGTTTCCAGAGAGAGCGATAGCTCATCCAGGTTTTGAGGTAGGCACTGATTCCATTAAGGAGACGCTGCATTGTCTGGGAGATGGCTGTGGCTTGCTCATTTATCTGTGGAAGCTGGCATACTTCACTGTAAAAAGTGAAGACGAATGGTTTGTCTTCACCATCCACATGCTGTGGAGGGCATTGGATACAACTGCCATGCATCCAGCGAACAAACAGCTAAAGAAAAAAAGTGACCTGAGTGACCAATTATCTACATTGCACTAAATCTGTAGTACATATGTGAAAATATTTGCTTTCTAATTGCACAACAGAGTATGGAGTGCTGCAGGGATGATGCATTTCTATAGGCCAAAACCAGAAATTAGTTATTATTTAAGCACTTTCAGTTCCATCATCCCAAAGTCACTGGGGTTTTTAATGGGTTTGATGCCTGAAAAAGGTTAACACAAGCTCAATGTATTTTCACCTTTTATTCCATGACATAAGATACAGCAGTAATACACCCTCATGATTTTTTAAAGTCTTTACTTGTCTTGAAAAAGATTGCTAACAAGTTGCTAAATTGGACTACTAGGTTTTCAGGGACATTAAACTTCATCACACTGAATAAGAAAACTCATCTAACTAGTCTGCTTTCACAGCCTTGCTGTGTTTATAATCATGCTTTAGAAACTATTCTAATTCAATTTTTTTAAGAGAAAATGTTTTTATTTGTTTTTATTTTATAAAGGCCGAAAGAGTTGTTGGAAGCTTTGTGGTGGTGATGTTGCAATCACAGTGTAGTTCATATATAGCCTATGTTTAGCTGTTTACTTCTGTTGTAATTTAGGCTTCAAAAATAAAAAAAAAATGTTGAGTTCATTTGTGAAGATTATCATGATGAACAAAACATGTAAGAATCCTAATCTTTTGTTGAACATAGAGCTTATTTTCTTCGAAGTATCCAAAAGCCAACGGAAAAATCCTGTTGGGTTTTTGTTGAGGGAACCAGGGTGTTGATAACTTCTGGGAGGGCCTGCAAAAATACATCATCCCCTCAGAGTTGCATTTTCTCTCTAAATGTAGTTCATTGTCAACATACCCTGGTGCTCTCCACACAGTCACCGACACACTGTCTAATAAGCTTGTACACCTCACTGCTCTTGGGAAGCAAAGCAATCTCAGGTGCAGCTAGGATGGTGTCGATTTGGAAGAGTGGAGTAGTGCCCATCAGTGCGGTGTTAAAAGCTTGAATATTGCTGAAAGACAATGGTAATGGTAAGCATAAAAGAGCATGAGACCATCTATGTAAATGCATCTGAGAAACAGTCAAGTAAACCTACTGAAGCACCATCTTGCTAAGTGAATCAAAGATCTTGCGCTCCCAATAAGCGTAGAATTGAGCCATGCGTTTGGATTTGCCAGTGCTGGTTCCCATAATCAGACTCTCTATCTTGGTGAGGAGTGGACTGATAGCTGCATACTTATTTACAAGAAGGTTCATTGCCTTTGCCCTCTCACACTCAATGAAGTCACAGAACTCCTTAATTCCTGGAACAACAGATAGATAACACATTGCCACTTTGTACCTGATATGTCTGCTTATGGGCTGTATTTCGAATGTCTATATCTTAACCTGGTAGGTATCCATTTTTATCTGCCACTGGGAATTTGAAAAGGTTTGCCGATTCAATGGATTTAAGTTTATCGTCAATATCTCGTTCATTCTTCTGAATTTGGTTCACAAGGGACTCAAATTTTGAAGTGGCCTGGTTTCCACGTTGGACGAATTGTGGTATACCTATAAAACAAGTGTAAATGAAGTTCATTTTAGGAAATTACATCAGTTAGAACTTTCAGAACTACAAAAACTAACAACTACAAACATTATTATGGGGTATGCAAAAATAACTGGTATCCCCTGTATAACTTACCTAGAAAATTCCAGTTGACTCTTCTGCACCCAAAGCTTAGCTCTCGCCTCAGTTCCTGCACCTGATCAGCCATTAGTGAGAACTCAGCATCATTTAGATTGTCCATCAGAGAATGGTAACGGTTTACTAACTTGTTCAGTCCTTTTATGTGCCTGCATGCAAAACAAAAAAAAGGTCAAAACACTTCAAGAAATATTTCAGGAATGTCTATTTTGGTCAAATGTCACAACAGTTTTTTCAGGGAAAAGTTAGGGAGACTACCTCAGAAACTTGTCTTCCTGCAGAGCAACATTTTGTGCCTCACTTGGTGTTAAGATGCCCAAGTGATCCAGATACTTGGTCTCAGATATGATCTCCTGCAGTTCAGGGGCAAAATTGACAGAGTAGCACACATCCTTTTCCACAGCCTTCTCTGACCCCTGAGCAGCCTGCAATCACAGCCATATTCACACATAATAACATTAATGTTATTTCAAAGCACGTTTTTATGTACATGTTAGCTTCGAGGCAGAGGGGATCATAGACACTGAGATTACTTGTCTAGGCATTTTAATATTGTAATGGCCATTATAAATTTTCACTGCCATCTTTTTCTCACAGCTGACAGATAGCTTTTTCCCTGTCACTGCAACGTACTGTATTGAGCTGTGTGGAGTCTACACAGACAGCCCCAGCACTGTTGACCATGATCAGCACACTTCTCTTCATCAGGAGGGACAGAGTCTGATTAGTCTCTGCTTTCCATTGGTTAAACAGCTCCACTTCATAGTCCCTCATACGCATAGCCACCTCTAAGAATTTGGATACCACCTGCAGAATGAAAAATAAAAACAGTCAGGACATTTTCATTCATACAGGTTGGGGTTGCATAGAGAGCAAAACTACACATTTTAAAAATTAAACCCATCATGTATTTGCTTGAACGTGGGTTGTTGTAACCCTGAATACTAAGTCCTGAATAATGATAATGGTTTTGGGATCACCTGCCCCTGATTGGACAGACTTTTTAGGAGGCATTTACAGTACATAAAAACTACACTGTTCTTACAGTAAGTCACACAACTGGAACAGAATGCAGGGGCCTTAAGGTGTGTTTTAAAACTTGAACTATCTTATATGAAAATGCAACACTAGTGGGACACTTAAAAACGATACTATGCAGTGATCAAAGATGTCCATCCGAATGTCCACGGCTGTAGAAGTGGTGCTTTAAAGGGAATGAATTTAAAGATGCACCTCTTCCAAGATTTTTACAGTGCAAACTGACTAAAAATATCAAACTATAATATGATTTTAACATTTAAACTTTTTAATTGTTTTTACACTCACCTTGTCATTCTAGTAACAAAAACTTTATTTAAGCAAAACAAGGACTTACTGCTTTGCCCTCTTCACTGTCCATCATCTCACGTGCCTCCTTGAAACGTCTAATGGGGTACCTCATGCGGTCTAGCAGGAAACGCTCCCAAATAATGGCTCCTGCCACAGGAGGATTATTCTTATTGAGAGGTGGGTTATCTTTGAGCTTCATGAATAGGTCATTTAGAAGGTCCATCTAGGCAACAACAATACCAAAGAAGACACATGAGAATAGCAAGAAATGCAATCTCTGTATCACCATGTCAACATTTAAATCAAACATGTCCTTCAAAGGTTTTAAGGTCTTGAGGTACCTCTTTGCAGTACTGAGCAAGAATATCATTAAACTTCTTCATCAACTGATTGTTGATGGCATCTCTGGAGCGGATGTGTTTAAATTTCAGCAGCAGGTCAAAGGCTGCCGATGAGGAACGCAGCGTCTTGAAGGAGTAATTGATGAAATTGATAGCTTCTCTTTCAATTGCCTTAAACAATAGATACCAATTAATACAGCGTAAATATCAAAAATAAATAAATTAACAATGTAGTTGTCACAAAGTTGTACCTGAACTTCCGTTCTAAATTCTTGCATGACCATTTTCCAACTGCTCATTTTGCGGATGTCAAAAGGGTCAAAGGAAACTTCCTCAATGGGTTCGACGAGGCAGTTTACACGGTGTAAAACCTCATCTATTCGCTTTGGATCACCCGTCACTGCTTTTAACTCCGGTCCAAAAATAATGTAGAACTCATCCAGAGTCTATAAGTCATTATTAATTTGGGAGAAGGTTACTGACTGTGAGGAATATTTCTCAGGACAAATTTCTTCGTGTAAAATAGAAATTTATTAAAATTAAATCTGCTTGATCTGATTTGGCTTACCTGCAAGATGTTATACAAGTCTTGACAGATTGAAGCCATATAGTCTGTTTTTTCAAACAGCTTTTTGCGATCAAATTCCCAGCGGGGATCTCGGTCTGATTTCTCAATTCGTGCACGGACCTCAAAATAACTGGCCTTCCACTGATCCAGGACTTGCTTTCCATCCTGAGCCTTGGCTTTGGCCACCACCCTCTTGTCTCTGCATAATATTAATGAATGTGGTGATTACAATCATTGTCATTTAATATTTTTTGTGTGAAACTTCTAAATTGATTAAACATTTAATAAAAAGTATAATCCTTATTTTTTATTTTTACCCCAACATAATTCATTTCAAACTCAAATGCTACCTGCAACATTTTCATATTTTTGTGTATGTTGGTGCTGGCTTGTGGTTTGAGCTACTTTTACAGATTTTGCTTACTCACTTAAACAGAACACGGACATTCACGACTCTTGCAACCCGTTCAGACAGTTCCCAGGCAATGCGTTCCATCAGAGATTCCAAACGCTCATCTGTGTTGTAATGCCTGGATAATATCCAGATCATACGCAGCCCGTTCATCAGTTCAGGAATAGTGTCCAAGACCACTTTGAAATCCAGTCCTGTGACAAGGTTCTGTAAATAATAAAACACTGATGAGAAACACTGTATTTTTTGAGCCTTGTTGCTCTGCTGACATCTTTTCCACAAGAAAAAGAATTACAACATATAGATTCGATATGGGGATGACTACATTTTTTTTACTGTAAAGCTGCTTTGAAGCAACTGGTATTATAAATAAACTTGATATTTCTTTTAAACTCTACCCATGGTTACTCCTCACCCTGAAGTGTCTCTCCATTGTGGTGAGGAATTGTACATTATTGACAGACTCCTCATGGTATTTGCTAAGCTCAGCCGTGGTCTTTTCCAGTTCCTGCATTATGAATGAGTCGGCACGGGTCATCACGTCAAGAATCTTCTTCACCACTTGCAGGTTCAGCTGCTCACTCAAACTACTGAAGACAGCAACACGTTCACGCCAGAACTCAATTTCTGCCAAAGGACCGGGTCCCTTTAGAAGAGAAAGAACAATAAGTCAATTGTTTAAATGTTCTGTTTAGGTTGCCCATCACCGATCTACTGAGTAGAGACATAACAACAACATAACAAGAAGAATTTCATCATGATTCGTTCATCTAAATTTCACAAACCTGTGGTTTCTTTCTTTTCTGCTCTTCAATGACAATTGTGATTTGTGTGTGCCAATTCATCCCACACTGCTCTAGTTTCTCCACCATGCCTGGATTAGACAAGAGCACCTCCACTCCACCCTCCAAATCCATGTCTGGAATGTGCAATTTAAATACACCTATAACATAGAGATTAAAATATTAACTGTTTGAACATTGATAATAATCTGAAATGTTTCTTGAGCACAAAATCAACATTTTAGAATGTTTTCTGGAGGACCATGTGACACTGAAGACTGGAGTAATGGCTGTTGAAACTTCTGGTTTGCCATCACAGGAATAAATAACATTTTAAAATATGTTAAAACAGAAAACAGCTATTTTTAATTGTAATAGTATTTCACAATATTATTATTTAAATGTTTAATAGTACATGCAGTCTTGGTGAACATAAGGGACTTCTTTTAAAAATATTTAAAAAAAATGTTTAATAGTAATGTTTATGTGTATGTGTATATATAGTATACATTTGTCTGACTCTGAAAGTGAAAATATAATACCTTCAAGCTGCTGTAGGGTTTGGTTTATGACCTGCAAGAATTTATGTGTGCTGTGGAGCAGATCATCTCGGACTTCAAAAGCCCCACGGGATTCTGCAGGCTGCTGTTTCTCATCTCCTGTTGTCTTACACACTGCGTCACTCTCTTGAGAGCCAGCAACACCATGATAGCCACCATCAGTGAGCCTCAGCTGATTCACTGAGAGAAGAGGGATGTACACCTGCAAAGAAAGCATTCAATAAAGATACACACTTCCATAGCATAATTAATAATAATTCATTTATATGGGGATGAGATGTTTAGTCACGCACATGGTTGAAAAGCCCTCCAAGCATCATCAAGGGATGGTCATTCATCATGCCAAACTCAATAAGTTTGGGCATCAAATTATTAGCCTCGTTTATATCTGCAGGTTCAGTGATAGTTTCTGGATAGAGTAAAACACCAGACATATCAATTAAATGTGCAAAGAAATGTTAAACACACACACACACACATTTTGAAAGCACTCCACCTACCACTGGTGTTTCTCAGGAAGTAGAGGACATTGTATTTTTCAAACCTCTGTGGGATATTGTTCACGTCCACATGGAGCTCTACGTGATACACAACCTGAACCTCAATCTTGTGATAGAAACAATAAAGATAACATTTTGTCAAAGCATTACTAAAAAATACACACACTGATAATCAGATCTCCTACACATCTTGATAATTTACCATTCTGTTTAATAAATGTGTAAAATAAATAGTAGATATAATTAATAAACTGAGAATTACATTGGGAGGTGGTTTATTCCCTTTTGTTGCCTCTGACAGGCCCTCAACTGCAGGATCCTGACTCTGAGAGTCTTCTACGTTTGAGGAGTCCTGGCTTAGTCTGTTTTGACCATTTCTGTTCTCTTCAGTCATATGTGGACAATTGTAAAGAAAAATAGAAAAAGCAAAAAAAAAGAACAATTTGTAACTTTGAGCAATTTGCATTTATCTTATTGATAATATTAACCATTTAGGAAGCACACTCACTGTCAGCAGGGGTTATCTCTCTGTTTGAGATGAGGGAACCTTCAGACAAAACAGATGGACTTCTCTCTGAGTCATTTTCTAGACAGGGAAATCATTGTATTTTCAAAAACGTTAATGACTTGGTACCACTTTGTTATTTAACATATTAGACCTTCCTTAAGACTTATTAATAAGCGAGCAAAGTGATATATTTGACTTTTGAACTTCAGATCTCAGGCACGCGAAAGTCGTTAGCAACGGTACATTGTGAATAGCAAGATACATTTGCGTTGACATGAAAACGTACCAATGGAAAATTGTGAATAGCAAGATACATTTGCGTTGATATGAAAACGTACCAACAGGAATTTCCATTTCAACCTCTTCTTCTCGTATATTCTTGAAGAAAAACAGCGCTGAGGGCGCCTCTTCCCCTGTGACTACGTTTAAAAAGTGTATGATTTTCTGCTCTTCCTCTCCATCACCGCGACTGAGTAACTCCTCAAAGCAGCCTGAATCAGGCAAGTCAAACATCACACATACTGCGTTTTTAATCCACTCCACTCGAGGGTCATCGTGAGGCATTTTTGTTCTTCTTTGGGTAGGAATTACTACATAATACAAGTTTGTAGTTTGTATGGAAAACTATTTAGACGTTCATTGTAGCAACCGAAAACGCGCTCTGGTTTAGTTGACGTTGCTATAACAACAGTAACAATGCGCGTCACGCGCGCACTGTTGACGGTGTTGTTTCCAGATCGTGTTATTCATTTTATTCTGAATCACATTGGTTATTAGAAATAGAGATAAGAAGAAAACGTATTGTATAAAATCTATTATACATTTCTTTTGATGTTCTGCATAATTAACATTTAAGTCACGCTGCTAAAAGTAGACCTGTAATTGTGTTCTAAACCGTGGTCATGTAATGTCTTTATTTATTAAATTTTTTTTTTACATGTGTAACGTTAACGTTATTTACTTTTCTTACAAGCTGGTCCATCCACCTCTTTTTACAACAGGGCTCTTCAACAAAATTCCACCAGGTGGCGTTTTGCCTTCTATCCACTGATCTCAGTGCTTCTAACTCGAGCTTCACGGTTATAAATTGTTAAATCGATAATTTATTATGATCGTTAAAATCATAATAAGCTTAATTTCATTAAATTGTACTCATAACTTGCTTCCTATTTTGACTCTTGCATGACACGTCACTGTGAACTCACGAAGTCATTATAAAAACTCAACAAGCATTATGAAAAAAACAAATATAATCCAGAAATAAATATAAGACACTGAAGAAAGGAAAATGTCAGATACGGTATATTTACATAAGGAACATTTATTTATACATTTTTATATATACACACGACACATACATAAAGAGCTGTTTTAGCAGCAAATTTAACTATCTCAATGTATTACTATTTTTGACAGTATTAATCTGCTTTTTCATTGTAATGGCTAAGGATGGAATTGTTCAAGGGGGGACCAAAATGTAACATTTTAAGAAGTGGATATTGAACAAAATCCACAGAAATAATCCCCTGACAAATATGAATTCTGAGGGAATATGCCCTCCTCTATTTCTATGGTTGTTACGGTAATACTACTAATAATAATACATTTCAAAACCTTTAGATAAGTTTTAGCAAAAATGTGCCATGGTCACAGAATGTGTGCCCCAAATCAGGTCCTGGATTACTCCCAATAATGCACATTTTGTATGTTTCCACAATCAAACACATCTGATTAAACTCATCAGCTCATTAGTAGAGACTCCAAGACCTGAAATGGGTCTGTCATACAAGGGAGACATCCAAAATGTGTACTGCTGTGGGTACCAAGGCTGTAATAATTATATTACATTATATTGTAATAATTATATTGTAACTAATATGAGAAAAGCCAAACACACAGATAAATTTAGAGATCATGACACACATCTCTTTCACTGATGAAAAGCAGAATCAAGAAAGTTTTTTTTTTTGAAGAACAAGATTTTAAAAAACAATGCTCTACTCCCTGACAAAGTCTACACAGTCTAACATATTTTCCCTGCTACACTTTAACCCGCATTTGCCACTGATTTATCTAATTTATGGCTAATATATGTTTAGTCCAACAAGATTGCATGTAAACTGTTACCATTAATGCCACATACTATGTGTGTTACCATTGAAAACTGAAAGCAGAAATTAGTGACACCATGGTACCATTTTTATCGCCCACCGCATTATTTTTAGCATCATCTTGATAGAAAGTAGCATCACAGATTTAGCTTGTACATTCACCGATCTATGAAACTTTCCACGTCTTTACTTTTACAAAAGTACTAGAAGCAAGACTTTCAAGGGGGTATTATGAGGAACTTCAAACACAACTTATGTTTACTCATCTTCTCTGCCAGCTTATCTTCTAGCCACCTCCTGGGGCTTTTGTTGCGGATGTGTTTTTGGGTGTGTTTTTACAGGTCCTCACCGCTTAAAGGGATAGTTCACCAAAAAATGAAAATTACCCCATGATTTACTCACCCTCAAGCCATCCTAGGTGTATATGACATTCTTCTTTCAGACAAATACAATCGGAGTTATATTAAAGGGGTCATATGATGCGATTTCAAGTTTTCCTTTCTCTTTGGAGTGTTACAAGCTGTTCGTGAATAGATAAGATCCTTAAAGTTGCAAAGACTAAAGTCTCAAACCCAAAGAGATATTCTTTATAAAAGTTAAGACTCATCCACACCCTCCTAAAACGCCTCGTTTAAACACGCCCCCACATATCTACGTCACTGTGTGGGAAGATTTGCATAACACCGCCCAAATGTTTACCAAAAGAAAGAAGGCTTAACTTTATTGTTGCTGCCACCGCCGCCGCCATGTTGTGAAGACACTGTGTGTTTCGTTGCGAAAGCGAAAATACTTTGTTTGGCCTTCCAAAAGAGGACACGACTAGAAATCAGTGGTTAAGTTGTATTTACAACACTGTTC
>NW_015558671.1:0-4771 GCF_001515605.1 Sinocyclocheilus anshuiensis | reverse complement strand
AGAGTAGCGCTTGTTGTTTGTCATTTCTCCGCTCACAAATGCAGACATGGTTTTATGTTTATGCGGCACGGCGCAATGCAACGCAACGCGTAAAAAGACGGTACAGAAGTCCACACGGCTCCGGGGGGTAAATAAAGGCCTTCCGAAGCGACGCAATGCGTTTGTGTAAGAAAAATATCCATATTTACAACTTTATAAACCTTAATCTCTAGCTTCCGGTAACTGTCATACGCACGTTCACGAGAGAGTGGCATCCAGCGGAGCGTAGGCGTAGCATAAGCTCCAGTGAGAATATGCTAGTCTCGCGAGAAACAAGTTTTGTTTACAGCAAAGGAAAACCAGTGTCCTCTTGGCTTATATCGAAATCCTCCGACATTTTTCTTTACAAATCCTCATTTTGTACTTCTAATTCGTGACCGGTGTTTTGTTTTGCTCTCTCCTCTGCGCTTCCACGTTCGTCACTTCCGCGTTCGTCACCGCGTTTGCCTACTTCCTACGTCATCCGCTGGACGCCACTCTCTCGTGAATGCACGGACGACAGTAAGCGGAAGCTAGAGATTAAGGTTTATAAAGTTGTAAATATGGATATTTTTCTTACACAAACGCATTGTGTCGCTTCAGAAGGCCTTTATTAACCCCCCGGAGCAGTGTGGACTTCCTTTATAATGGATGGGTGCAATTTTTTCGACTTCAAATTTTGGGCTACCATCCACTCCCATTATAAAGCATGGATTAGCATGGACATTATTTAATATAACTCCGATTGGATTCGCATGAAAGAGGAAAGTCATATACACCTAGGATGGCTTGAGGGCGAGTAAATAACAAGCTAATTTAAATTTTTGGGTGAACTAACCATATATAAAGACCACAACCACAATAATGCCAAGCACCACTGCAGCTACAACGGCTGCTATTATCACTTTGTACTTAATATTCTCCCAACGCTTCTTCTGTTTCACCTTAGTCGAGGTCTTTGAGAATTTTTCGCTCTGAAAAGAAATAAGTACAATCATTAAAATAATTATTTTAAGAGAGAGAGAGAGAGAGATTCTTGATGGCACGAGTGGAGTTTTTTCAGAATTAGAACTGACTTCATTTTTGACTGTTACAAAGACTCCTCATCTGAAAAATAAGAGTGGAAAAACGTGCAAGGCTTTGTACAGGGTGTTTTGTTTTCTTAACTGTAATTATAATCTTTGTTTGAACCAGTAACTGACACCAACCACACAGTGTAAATCATAAATCACACTGCTTGTTCACTGGCTCTCCGACTGAGCCTGGCTTCCTGGGGGGGTTTTTGCTCCACTAGTGTCACCTGTTAAGTTTTGGTTTCTTGCAACTGTTGCCTTTAGCTTGCTCAGTTAGAGTAAACACATTTGATCTGAATTTAACTGGATGACACAAACTTTGCAACATCAACATTGAACTGAATTGAGCTGAATAATGACATTGCATTCTGAATTGAACTCATTTCATAATTTTATATTTAACTTGTGATACTGACAGTTATTCAACTGAATTAAACTAAGCTGAGATGAATAGTAACACGATTGTCCTCTGTAGAGCTCCTTTACAGCTGAAATTGAATTTGTTGCTTCAAAACTGATCAATTTTACAAGCTACACTATTTCCCCTTTTATTATTGTGTTTATATTCATTTTTATGAAGCTGCTTTGAAACGATATGTTTTGAATAAAGCTCTATATAAACAAATGTGACTTGACCAACCAAGACTTCCAATGGGATTTTTAGTATGTTTATATAATAAAAAAACACGAAACTGCAACACATGTACTGCACAAACAGCCTGCTACACTATTACACAAGTGTTGTTCATTTCATAACAAAAGGAAATGGCGTTCTAAAATTAACAAGGTAAACTAAACTCAGGATGCAAATTGTACACTCTTTTTTCCGTACACCCCACCTAGACACTATTAATAGACTCCAATTTGACATGCCCTTGCTTTCCCTAGAAACACTTGAAACTCCAGAAACCTAGTTTATGGTCATAAGATTCCTCAACAAACCATAAAACAAGATCATAGAACCATAGAGTGCATAATTAATTGGGCATGCTTTTTGTCAAGCAGTTTTAAAGGCATAAATTAAATTATATTTATTAAATGATAATATAAACTATCAAGATGATAATATAAACTAACATGTTCAAGTAGTTTATCAGCTCGGTCCTCAAGCTCCCCGAGTTTTCCCGCACGCTCGTCAGCCTTGTTCATGTTATCCAGCATGATAACTTTGATTTCCTCCACATCCTCCTGGGCCTGACGGAGACGGTTTTGCCCATTCTCCTGGAGACAGATGAAATAGATTTATTGGGAAACACAGAATGACTGGCAAACATCCTTTACAATACATACATTATCATCAATAAATTTCTGCAACAACATAATTTTCCCTATGAGAGACTAAACTGTCCTATTAGATGTTTAACAGAAGAGAAAAGCAATCAATGACTGATTAAACACAAAAAGTGGTAATGAAGACTTCTTGGACACCTCCCATGCATAATAGGCTTGGAGTTCTGTTGACAACAAGCACTGGGAATGGGATTCTGGAACAGAGCCTCTGCTCTCTCACAGTTTATGATGGAACAGTGCAGGGGAGAGACAGAGAAACTGTGCATTTCTACAAGCTATTGCATCAAAACCCACAATGAGGCCTTTGTGAAAACAACATGGCTGAGATCCACGAAATCCATGAGATCCATTTAGAGACTGTGACCTCTATGACATTAGCAGTCTACAGTATCTGACACATTGTGTATATCAGCTGAGTCAGAATGTTAATTCCTCTCTTTGTGCTCAGAAGGATGCAAGTGACTTGAGGTCAAGGTTTAGTTGATGAGTGGCCCATCGTAGATGGGAAACTGTCACACAAAGATCGATGAAATTATTAATTTTACAGGAAATACCACTTATTACTCATGCCATCTCACGTAAGAACCGTACACAATAGAACAGTGGTTCTCAAAAATGGGTCATAAGTTTTAACAGGAACAGCAGGGATAAAAAACAATGCTAAATGCAAATTGTAAAAAATGCAACTAACATTATAACATTGTGTCTAGACTATCAAAATAAATAAGTTTATGTTTTACAAGTAAGGAGAAACCCATATATTGTTTTGTTGACACTGAAGGCTTTGCATGAATTTAAACTCTAAAGTAGCGCAGTGAGCATAATTTTTTAAAATATTAACAGCGTGAATTTTCAAGAGACATTTATCATCTAATAATAGACCAATTAATACTTTTCAATGTTTGAATTTAAGATTTTATTAATTGAATGTTTTGAATTTAACTTTATTTGTACTAGAAACAATACATATAGAATTAAAAAATATATCTGTGTATAAATAAATAAATAACCACATATGGATGCTAAAGCAAAACCAGTGATATAGCTAGTCTTATGAATAGAAAAAAAAACATCACAAAACAAGACTGTCATAAAATAAACCATACAATGGGCCACACACTGTATACATAAATACATATCAATGTATAAATAAATATGTAAATATCTGGATGCTAAAGCAAAATGAGTGATATAGTCTTATCGATTTAAGTAAACAAGTTTTAGGAAACAAGATTTTAGTCAAATGTGGCCATGAAATGGGCCACACGTTGCATAAATAAATAAATACAATTGTAATATATTGAGATACAGTATAGAAATATTCATCTTTAAAATAGTAGAAGCACAAAGGATCAAACAAAAACTTATTACAGAAGAGCATGTTGATAATGAGCTTTTCATCACACTATTTGCATATGAACAGAACTGCAGGATACACCTCTCTTTTTACATCCTTTCTTTGCCTCCTTCCTTCCTTCCTTCCTCTCTCACTTCGACTGCTATAATGAATATGGAATTTCCTTGAGACTAGACAAAATCCCCTCTCATATGTGTTTCAACTAAACACTAAGTGTCATGTTGTCATTTCAAGCCACCTGAGATGAACCAACAATAAGGGTTAAAGACCTTCTGAATGACATTCAAACTTTTAACATGGGGAAAAACTAGTCATGTTAAAAAAAATTCAGGCAACTTAAAAACTAAATGTTGTCTGACTTGAGAAATCAATGCTAATCAACCAGGCACTATGTACTGTATCATATCCCTCAAATTACGTTTGAGTGAAAGCTGCTATTCTACAGACTGTCAAAACAGTAATCGTCTAGTCATCAAAATCAAAGTCAGTGTATAATTTCACTTTCATAATGCAAAGTGACAGTTGGTATATATAAATACATGATGAAAGAAACTAAACCTGCTTAGACCACAGCATTTAAAGCAACTGTTTGCAGTGTTTACATCGAGTCGACAGCATTTACCTAACAAAGTTGCTTTCAAGTTTGATCTAAACAGCTTGCTTTTAAAAGTTCTTCACCCGTCACATGGCCATATTTTACCTTTTAATAACTAATGGCATCTTCAGCGCAAAACGAAACAAAAAGAACGCAATGCTTCAAAGACAAAACAACTTACCATTGTTTAATCCGTCTTTGTTAATACACCATAAACTGTCGCCGCATATACTGCATCTGAAAGAGACACCACCAGCAACTAATAAGAGAAAATGACACAAGCTCGATATCTTAAAACTTCACGCTCGTCTTTACACAACTCTTCCAAAATGAGAGAGAGCAAGCGCAAATCCTGGCAGCTGCAGGTCGCAGGGCCACTTCCGGTGGCATCCCCAGCTGCCAGAATTCGTGGCAGCTGCCACGGTCTTTCTCGCCGTT
>NW_015558670.1:331-879 GCF_001515605.1 Sinocyclocheilus anshuiensis | reverse complement strand
CGAGACACGCTTACGCCTTGAAGTGGAACCTGTTCATCGAGTGGTCTTCTTCTCACCGAGAAGACCCCCGGAGATGCCCGATCGGGGTCGCGCTTTCCTTTTTGCAGCAAGGGTTGGAGCAAAGGCTGTCTCCCTCCACCCTTAAAAGTCTATGTCGTTGCGATTGCTGCTAACCATGACCCCATGGAAGGGAAGTCGGTAGGGAAGCATGATCTGGTCATCAGGTTCCTTAGGGGGGCGAGAAGGTTAAATCCTTCCCGGCCCTCCTCTATACCCTCTTGGGACCTGTCTCTAGTGCTCAAAGCACTACAGCAGGGCCCATTTGAACCTTTGCAGTCAGTCGAGCTAAAGTTTCTTTCAATGAAAACTCTGCTCCTGCTTGCACTGGCCTCCATCAAGAGGGTAGGGGTACTGCACGCATTTTCGGTCAGCGATTCGTGCCTAGAGTTTGGGCCGGCTGACTCCCAGGTAATCCTGAGGCCCCGGCCCGGCTATGTGCCCAAGGTTCCCACTACTCCCTTCAGGGATCAGGTGGTGAGCCTGCAAGC
>NW_015558670.1:0-162 GCF_001515605.1 Sinocyclocheilus anshuiensis | reverse complement strand
AACTACAGCAATAACCAACAGCAGCAGCAATTCAGCAGCAGTGTAGCAGATCTATTCTGCCAAGACCAAATACATCAACATTGTCATATCCATCACCATGCTAAAATATAAGATATCCTTTATAAAAGTTAAGAGTCAACCACGCCTACCTAAAATGGCTCA
>NW_015558669.1:191206-191693 GCF_001515605.1 Sinocyclocheilus anshuiensis | reverse complement strand
CGTTCACCACTTCTAAGAGATCTGCTTCCAAACAGTTAAGCACACAAACACCAGTGTGAAGGGATGTGTTAACGATGTGAGACCTCAGAGAGTGGAGAGAAGGATGAAAACGAGTGTATGTTTGCTGGTAAGATGTGTTTAACAGTTTGTGGTGTGGCAAATTGTGAACTTAAATTAAAATGTATTATAACTAAACATTTAAAGAGAAAGAAGCTATTAAAGCTATTCTGTTAAAACCAGCAATTCTGTCTACACTGGATGCGGCACGGATTGATACAACAAATCCCCTACAGTAAACTGATGTTATATTATTTTTTACTGTGACATACGCCAAGCATTCGTTTCACTTCTGACCTGAAAACAAATTGATTCCTGAAATGACGCAACAGTGCTTGCCTCCGATGTAGATATGATTGGATCACAAGGAAGGCAATTCAAAGACTATTTTTTTCACAACTTGTACACATGCACTCATTATTTTTGAGGG
>NW_015558669.1:185002-190885 GCF_001515605.1 Sinocyclocheilus anshuiensis | reverse complement strand
TGTCGCTCATATAAGCTCACTGTTTTTAGGGTGCTGCTGCTGTTTGCATATTTTTTTTAAGCTGTCCCAGGTACTAAAAATATGAAAGCAAGTTTTGACCTTATAGTAAAAAATTAAGCTGTCAGATAAAAATTTAAATAAGAAATAAAACCATATTGTGACAAAGTCGCAACTGTGCAAAATAGATACACTCCCCGTGCATTAGGACCAGGGGCGTCATGCACTCATTATTTTTGAGGGGGTACGAGTCGTCATGTGACACACAGCAGCCACAACAGCACTTATGTTTTATTTATTTTTTCCTTTTTATTCGAAACATCCCGAAACGCATTAACTATATCATGAAATATATTGACTCTCACCTTTATAGATTATGTTGATCTATAGTGGGCAATGGTCAAAGTAACCTAATAATGTAATCTATTATCTATGCATAAAAACCTGTCTGTTTACTTAACAGATATGGATGTCATGCCATAACATATTTTTAATAAGACAGTTTATATTTAATGTGAATTTAACATTGAAAGTTAATGTGAATAAAAACATTGCAAGTTAGGCTACTAATCATAACACTTTCATTACAGAACGAGAGCATTTACATGATCAAAGAACATTTTCACTGACAGTCTAGTTCAAAAACTCCCATTAAAATCCCTGAAGCTGTTTACACTGTGAAATTAATATCTGACAGATTCATACACACATTTGCACTTTGTTGACCAGTGTTGCTAACTATGTTTCAGGGGAAGTTGCTAAAGGAAGGTCGATTTGTTGCTAAAAGTTACTAAATGACATTGTGACGTCATTGCACGGTGACATTATTACGTAATTATGACGCAAAATTACATTAAATTAGATTTGTTCATAAAATAATATAACGTAGGCTAATATAATATTAAAATATAACGGTCTTTTTAAATACAACATTGAATTATTGAACACTTGCACATTTTTGAACAATTACAATTTAAGTTTTTTTATTCGCTAGTAAACTAGTAAAACTACACATTCTCAACAATTATAGCTTTAAGCAGTGTATCAGCAGTTAGTTCGTATTAAAATAGGGCACAATCTACTATGAAGGAATTTTCCATATTGACTTCATAACACTTTCATTGTACAGAAAGAGAGCAAAGAACATTTACATTATCAAAGAACATTTTCACTGACAATCTAGTTCAAGCACTCTCGAAAACTCCCATTAAAATCACTGAAGCTGTTTACACTATAAAATTAATATCTTACAGATTCGGACACACATTTGCACTTTGTTGTTTCTGACGAGAGAATTCACCAGAAAGAGGTATTCAGTCAGCGAGCAAGTGAAGAAAACACTGGCTTTTTAGCGATGACTCATCTGAACACTCATTCATAAGCTAACAGCATTGTGTGTGATTGGTTAATGCACAGTGCTGTAAAAACACGTCTGTATCTGGCTCAGCGCCAGCCAACGAACACAGATTTGAATTTAGCAGCTGATGATATGAAGCACTGAACGTTCTAATCATGCCGGTGTGATTGTATTAAATATAGAAAACATTAATCGGCTATTTTTGTCTTTTTGGAAGCTGCATTCAAAATCCACTTGGCTCAAAAATCTGAGGGGGCACGTGCCCCCTCACTTTGAATGGGCATGAATAAAACAGACTAATATTAGCATAGATGCCATTCTTCTTACGTGTCAATGAGAAACATGGCGGAATCGATGGATGCAACGTCTGTAGTTGACGGTAAATTTTTGTTTAAATTGATAGTTTAGTTGTCCTATAAAGACTGCCAAAGTAAAACATAAATCACAATACTTATGGGTATTAAGCAGTGACATTGTCAGGCTTTTTATTTACAAAAAATAAGCTTTTTGAATGTGGCAGGATTGTAATATAACAATTAATAACAAGTTTTTATGCGATACAGATTAAAGTGGCTTCATAAATTACTTTTTAAAAATATTAAAAACGCAAAACACACCTGATGCAAATTCTTTGCTCTTCATTTTCTATAATCAGAGTTAACAGACCCTGTTGTATTTTCTTGTAATTTATTAAAAGAAGGTACACCGCTATCTTGTGCCGACTAAACTGACTTGAACGCACCTGACGTCGTAATAACGACTTGTCAACTCGTAAGTACGAACGTCCCAGGAGGACTTGAACGCAGCATTATACTACACTGCTTATACTACACAGTGTCTTGTAATCTTGTAATGACATCTACTGTATATGGTTCTGTTGATGGAGTAATCCTTTGTTTGCGTCTCTAGTATATCCTTTCCTCCCACCACAAGTGTGTATCAGTGGGCGTGGCTAAAGAGGCAGTGATGTAGAAGCAGGCGTTGATCTTTTCCTGCGGAGGCGGTGCTTAGCCATGCTATTACATCATAAAATGGCACATTCCAAAACTAGTCATTTTCTGAGCTTGGTTTCAATAAAAGCTGTTTTTAAACTAACAAATAATTTTTGAGTTTTGAAACTTACAGGATGCTTTTTACAGTACATTGACTTGTTATATGTCAAAAGATTTAGGGAAATTTGGTTTCTCAGTTCATGACCCCTTGAAAAATATATCTAAATTAAGACCTATGTTCTCAATGTCAAATGCAGAAATGTTAATTCATGCATCGTTGACCTCAAGGTTAGATTATTGTAATGCTTCATTGGGTGGTTGCTCTGTGTGCTTAATAAACAAACTCCAGCTGATCCAAAATGCAGCAGCTAGAGTTCTTACTAGAACCAGGATGTATGACCATATTAGCCCGGTTCTGTCAACACTGCACTGGCTCCCTATTAAACATTGTATACATTTTAAAATCTTCTAATTACTACATACACATAATAACACACGATCACTTTTCTATAATTCAAATCCATTAAAGGATTATGAGGCTGCATTAATTAGGTCAACTGGAACCGGGAACACTTCCCATAACACCCAATGTACTTGTTACATCATAAGAAGAATGGCATCTATGCTAATATTAGTAGTAGTAGTAGTAGTAGTTTTATTCATATTCTCAGGTCACCGTATCCACCCAGATCCAGTCTGTATTAAGATAACAGGGCTTCCCACTGGTCGCTCTTTTGCGGCTAACTTTCTCAGTTGGTCGCACGAGCATATGATTTTTTTGCGCTACAATATGGGATTATAATATCAATGCATGCTGATTAAATGTTATCATAGTTTATAGTTATATGGAAACGAAAGTGCAACACATCTCCTTCGCATAGAGTTGATCAGGTTGTTGATTGTTATCTCAGCAAAGGAGAAGTGCTCACTAACACAGATTTAGACAGATTTGTGAACAATATTTGAGAGAAATAGGCCTTTTGTGTACATAGAAAAAGTCTTAGATCTTTGATTTCAGCGCATGAAAAATGGGAGCAAAAACAAAAGTGTTGCGTTTATAATTTTGTTCAGTGTAATTAACTTATTTAATCTGTAGTGAACTAGTTAAGTATTTAAATAACTGTTGCTGTGTAGGCTTATTTATTTATTTATTTAAATGACATGACACTTTGTGACTTCCTGCACTTGCTATACTTTACAGTACTAAAATTAGTTGTAAGTCATTTTATAATAAATCCAAAAGAGTGGAAAAAAAAACTAGGGAGTGGAAATGGCATGAGCTAATGAGTGATCCTCTGCTGCCATCTACTCATTATAATGGTAATTTCATGTCATTTTCATTTTAAAAGTATTTGTTTTCCAACAGGAGACACATTTTATTGCACATTTTTTCATGCCATTTGAAAAGTCAATTTTATTGCATAACTGTAGTTTAAAAATAATTAAGGCTTTAAAATATGTTTTTAAAAAATGTGCACCATAGACAAACAGCCCTCAGAGGGTTATGGGGAGTGTGTAATTTTTTGTTTGTTTGTTTGTTTGTTTATTATTTTACCTTTTTGGGGGGGGGTGGGGGCGCGTCTGTCACCTTTTTACCCATAATAAGTTTACATTTACATCCCCGGTAAAACAACTTTTGCTTCTGTATGTGCAATTTGTTTACAGAGAAATTAAGTTTAATGTTTGTGCAGAAATGTAATGTCAGGGAGTCTCTGTCACTAGTCACAATCTCTGGACTCCATGTCCCACAATCCTCCTCGGCTCACACCTGTTCTCAACCTCAGTCTTCACAGTCATCAGCACTGACATTCACAAGATCACAATCACCTGCATTCTGATTCCCCGCACCTGCTGCAGCTAATCAAGCTCCCCTATATCAGTGCTCACCTCACACAAGATCAACATCCGGTCTACCGTTCACTCCATTGAACTTAGCCTAATTCCCTCTTTTTGGGGGGGGGTGGGGGCGCGTCTGTCACCTTTTTACCCATAATAAGTTTACATTTACATCCCCGGTAAAACAACTTTTGCTTCTGTATGTGCAATTTGTTTACAGAGAAATTAAGTTTAATGTTTGTGCAGAAATGTAATGTCAGGGAGTCTCTGTCACTAGTCACAATCTCTGGACTCCATGTCCCACAATCCTCCTCGGCTCACACCTGTTCTCAACCTCAGTCTTCACAGTCATCAGCACTGACATTCACAAGATCACAATCACCTGCATTCTGATTCCCTGCACCTGCTGCAGCTAATCAAGCTCAACTTTATCAGTGCTAACCTCACACAAGATCAACGTCCGGTCTAACGTTCACTCCATTGAACTTAGCCTGACTCCCTCTAACTACCTGTGTGTTTCCTACCCCAGACGTTCCTGTTTCTCCACTGTTCCTGTACTCCACCGCTCCACGTGATTCCAACTGAAGATGGAAAAAATAGCTTTCCAGGATGTTTCTATATTTGGACTCAACTTGTGATAGTTGCGGATAAACAGGAACCTCATTGGCACGCACATTTTGGAAATGACCTAAAATCAATACTTGTTTCACAAACTTTAAGTGTGCTTTAAAACCCTCACCCCTCCCTCATTTTGACCCGAAATGTTTTTTCAAAAAATTCTAAAAATCGTGTGTTGATCATACCGGTCCAAGACTTCTTTACTTTTGTCACACTTGCACCGGAAATACACACAAACTTTTTTTTAGTGGATTCGAGGAGTTTAAATGGGTGCAATAAAAAAAGTAACAAAAGTGTCCCACATAGGAATGAATGGAATTTACGAGAAAACTGCATTTTTCATTACATATGATTTTTTTTTATATACAAAATCTGAGACAATCCAGTAAAGATTTATACCCAAACGAAGGGCTGAGACTACAGAATATCCCCAATGCAGAAAAAACTCACATACACACACACACGCATGCACACACACATGCACAAACACACACATGGTACACACACTCTCATAGAACACATTGTAATATTTTTCATGTTTCTGCTGAGATATGACGGTCATTTTTCCATTTTTTTGACTTAACAGTTAGGTTTGAGTGATGTGGTGGAGACCAATGAGTTTATATCATATTTATATATTTTTAAAATATATTATATATTTATTTCATATTTAAGAAATTGTATGAATATACATAAGAATAGTTATAATTCAGTTATAATTTTTTTATTTTAACAAAATATGGATTTTGTAATGTTTCAATATATATTTTAATCCATAAACAACCGAATTGAAGCCTTAAGATTATCTAATTTCTCATGTTTCACTTGTTTTGCTCAGTTAAAAATCTCCATAGGGTTCTATAGGCCCCTCTAGTGGCTGTAACCATAAAATGCAATTTTATGTAATTTTTCCCCACCAGATGGCATCAGAGACACTCAGTGACTCAATTCCAAGGCCATCTGTTGGTTTTTGATGAAACAGGACTGAAATTGTGTCTTTCTTTGTTTTTTGTTTTTTTTGTGAAATAATGTACAAAAACTGCTTATTTGCTTATGTTTTCTTAAAAATATCCAGAATAAAAG
>NW_015558669.1:166482-180280 GCF_001515605.1 Sinocyclocheilus anshuiensis | reverse complement strand
GAGACGGTTTCTGACAGTTTGTGCAGAAATTCTTTGGTTATGCAAACCGATTGTTGCAGCAGCTGTCCGGGTCGCTGGTCTCAGACGATCATGGAGGTGAAGATGCTGGATGTGGAGGTCCTGGGCTGGTGTGGGTAATTACACGTGGTCTGCGGTTCTGAGGCCGGTTGGATGTACTGCCAAATTCTCTGAAACGCCTTTGGAGACGGCTTATGGTAGAGAAATGAACATTCAATTCACGGGCAACAACTCTGGTGGACATTCCTGCAGTCAGCATGCCAATTGCACGCTCCTTCAAAACTTGTGACATCTGTGGCATTGTGCTGTGTGATAAAACTGCACATTTTAGAGTGGCCTTTTATTGTGGCCAGCCTAAGGCACACCTGTGCAATAATCATGCTGTCTAATCAGCATCTTGATATGCCACACCTCTGAGGTGGATGGATTATCTCAGCAAAGGAGAAGTGCTCACTAACACAGATTTAGACAGATTTGTGAACAATATTTGAGAGAAATAGGCCTTTTGTGTACATAGAAAAAGTCTTAGATCTTTGATTTCAGCGCATGAAAAATGGGAGCAAAAACAAAAGTGTTGCGTTTATAATTTTGTTCAGTGTAATTAACTTATTTAATCTGTAGTGAACTAGTTAAGTATTTAAATAACTGTTGCTGTGTAGGCTTATTTATTTATTTATTTAAATGACATGACACTTTGTGACTTCCTGCACTTGCTATACTTTACAGTACTAAAATTAGTTGTAAGTCATTTTATAATAAATCCAAAAGAGTGGAAAAAAAAACTAGGGAGTGGAAATGGCATGAGCTAATGAGTGATCCTCTGCTGCCATCTACTCATTATAATGGTAATTTCATGTCATTTTCATTTTAAAAGTATTTGTTTTCCAACAGGAGACACATTTTATTGCACATTTTTTCATGCCATTTGAAAAGTCAATTTTATTGCATAACTGTAGTTTAAAAATAATTAAGGCTTTAAAATATGTTTTTAAAAAATGTGCACCATAGACAAACAGCCCTCAGAGGGTTATGGGGAGTGTGTAATTTTTTGTTTGTTTGTTTGTTTGTTTATTATTTTACCTTTTTGGGGGGGGGTGGGGGCGCGTCTGTCACCTTTTTACCCATAATAAGTTTACATTTACATCCCCGGTAAAACAACTTTTGCTTCTGTATGTGCAATTTGTTTACAGAGAAATTAAGTTTAATGTTTGTGCAGAAATGTAATGTCAGGGAGTCTCTGTCACTAGTCACAATCTCTGGACTCCATGTCCCACAATCCTCCTCGGCTCACACCTGTTCTCAACCTCAGTCTTCACAGTCATCAGCACTGACATTCACAAGATCACAATCACCTGCATTCTGATTCCCCGCACCTGCTGCAGCTAATCAAGCTCCCCTATATCAGTGCTCACCTCACACAAGATCAACATCCGGTCTACCGTTCACTCCATTGAACTTAGCCTAATTCCCTCTAACTACCTGTGTGTTTCCTACCCCAGACGTTCCTGTTTCTCCACTGTTCCTGTACTCCACCGCTCCACGTGATTCCAACTGAAGATGGAAAAAATAGCTTTCCAGGATGTTTCTATATTTGGACTCAACTTGTGATAGTTGCGGATAAACAGGAACCTCATTGGCACGCACATTTTGGAAATGACCTAAAATCAATACTTGTTTCACAAACTTTAAGTGTGCTTTAAAACCCTCCCCCCTCCCTCATTTTGACCCGAAATGTTTTTTTTCTAAAAACTAAAAATCGTGTGTTGATCATACCGGTCCAAGACTTCTTTACTTTTGTCACACTTGCACACACACAAACCACAAACTTTTTTTTAGTGGATTCGAGGAGTTTAAATGGGTGCAATAAAAAAAGTAACAAAAGTGTCCCACATAGGAATGAATGGAATTTACGAGAAAACTGCATTTTTCATTACATATGATTTTTTTTTATATACAAAATCTGAGACAATCCAGTAAAGATTTATACCCAAACGAAGGGCTGAGACTACAGAATATCCCCAATGCAGAAAAAACTCACATACACACACACACGCATGCACACACACATGCACAAACACACACATGGTACACACACTCTCATAGAACACATTGTAATATTTTTCATGTTTCTGCTGAGATATGACGGTCATTTTTCCATTTTTTTGACTTAACAGTTAGGTTTGAGTGATGTGGTGGAGACCAATGAGTTTATATCATATTTATATATTTTTAAAATATATTATATATTTATTTCATATTTAAGAAATTGTATGAATATACATAAGAATAGTTATAATTCAGTTATAATTTTTTTATTTTAACAAAATATGGATTTTGTAATGTTTCAATATATATTTTAATCCATAAACAACCGAATTGAAGCCTTAAGATTATCTAATTTCTCATGTTTCACTTGTTTTGCTCAGTTAAAAATCTCCATAGGGTTCTATAGGCCCCTCTAGTGGCTGTAACCATAAAATGCAGTTATGTAATTTTTCCCCACCAGATAGCATCAGAGACACTCAGTGACTCAATTCCTAGGCCATCTGTTGGTTTTTGATGAAACAGGACTGAAATTGTGTCTTTCTGTGTTTTTTTTTTTTTTTTGTGAAATAATGTACAAAAACTGCTTATTTGCTTATGTTTTCTTAAAAATATCCAGAATAAAAGGTAAATATGATAAAACGAAATCACCAAAAAATAATAGAAAAACCTACATAAAAAATTAGGGAAAAAATGATAACAATTTTCCAATATAAGCTTTCTGGACCAAAAATAAAACTAGTGTCATTTTTGGCCTTCGGGTCATTTTGACCCGCGAGGGATACTTTTGTTATAGGTTCGGGAGGGACGGATGAGGGTTTTAAGTAATAAATGGAAAGCAAAGTTACATTGATGTAAAATACTTTTTTTCTTGCTGATCCTAAAAATGATTCGATCCATAACTAAAAAAACTGAAATATGATTTTGTGATCCGTTGAACAACTAATATATATATATTTTTAAACAAAATTCCAAACAAAGCCAGAACAGAGAAACACTGTAGTGTTTTTTTTTTCCTTAATGAATGTGTTTTTGAATAATTTATTTGACCCAATGACTCAATAACCAATGGGAATAAAGCAAGTGGCACAAAGACAGCCACTTGCTTCCTTTCTATATAAATCAACTGTTTTGAACAAAACTTTTGAATGAATGATTCAATGAATCACTCATTCAGACAGGGACTTGCTGCCACCTACTGGCGATTTAGCATTAAAAAAACAAGGAAATTGTTTAATTATTGTTATGGGGGAAAAAATACAATTGAGATATCGTTTTTTTGTCAATATCGCACAGCCCTAGCACTGAGTATACTGAGAGACTTCAATAAAGCACTGGTGAGGACTCTGTGAGTGTGTCCTACATAAAGCCAGCACTTCACCTGTTGAAAGCCAACATCTTGAACCTGAATGATAACAACACTAACAAAAACAAATTAAAACAACCATGTTTGATTACCTTTAAGCCAATTATCAGGATCCCATCACTAATGACATGCTGGATCTGGCTTTGCTTGTTGATCCAAGGTTCAAAACCCAATACATTGAAAGCAACAAGATAGAGGGAATATTAGCCAGATCTGTGCAGTGTTTCCCACATACTTACACTCTGTGTGTGGCGGCACTTCCCCCGGGGGAAATATATATGTATATAAAGTAAATATAAAACAGCAGACGGGCTTACTGAACGTGCAAATTCATTGTCTGCCATCAGGAGGCGCTTTTGGAGCGACAGAACTAGCTCATTCCCCTGTAACACAAAGCTGCGCTGCGCTGCGCTCATGAACGCTAATTTATCAGGAATTATAGGAAAGATTAAAAAAAATGACATCGAAACTTTTCTGAAGATGAATCGGTTCCATTCAAAGATACATTCATATAAAAACACCTGTGCTGTGTTTTGATTTTGAAGCGTGCAGTGCTCTTGTTTATTCACCGAAGTCAAAGCCTTTTGGAAAATCTATTTGTGGTTTTAAAACCATACAAATAAATTATTTATTTTTTATATAAGTCTATTAAAGTTTCAATTCAAGTTCCAAGTTCCTCTATATTTTCTTCAAAGCAGAGATCCGGAAAAAAATAAATAAATAAATAAATTACATGTATTGAATTTTTACATTTAGATAAATGTGAGGCCATGTGACCAAAAAATACTGTTTCTGTTCAGGCTTTTCCTCCTGAAATCTATACTATTTTAATATTTTACTTAAAAGCATTATCTACTAAAATTTCTACAATAATCAAAATGTTCTCATCTTGAGCAGAAAAGAAAGATAACCAGCAGTTTCAAACTTTACATTCTATAGCCATCTAACAACAATTTTCCAATTATAATTACACGATTCTTTTGAAATGTTCTTAGCCAGATTAATAATGCTAAATGTAGATCAGAAACGTCTTGCCACATCTGGTTTGAATAGGTTAGATAAATAGATAGTAAGAAAAATAACTATTTTCAGCATTGTTTTTTTCCTGCTGTGTTTTAGTAAAAGTAATCTATAATTTTGCTGCTCTCCGTGTTTCTGTTGTTGTTAAAATAACCGCATCATCTGCGCCGGCGCGTGTCCGGAGAGAGAGAGAGAAAGCGCACGGAGCTGAAATGGCTTGAATAAAGCACGTTTGGCTTTAGATAAAAATACTAGCACAGCCTATATAGCGCTGAAAGATATTTACTATATCTTTCCCCGACCCCGAGCGCTTAAGTGATCTGCTCCGCTGTTTTGACGCGCTGCTCACAAAATGGTGCTGCTACGGCTCGCAGTCCGGATGGATGCTGGGGTTTGGATGCGGTCCGCCTTTTGAATATTAGTTATTGTCACGAATCCTGTCCATGAACTTCCGTCTGCTTGCCACCAGAGGTCGCCCTCCCATTATATTGACTCTCACACCACACAGACTGTTACACATCACCCTGGACTACATTTCCCATGCTCCATTGCACTAATCACAAGCTCACCTGAAACCAATCACACACAGCTGCTACCAATAACACACACTATATAAATCAGTCTCACACCACCATTCAACGCCGAGTATTGTTTAGCGTATATCACTGTTTAGCTGATAGCTACCTTACGGAGCCTGCTTTAGTTTTCCTAGCCTTATCTGAGTCTTGCCTTGTCTGTTTTCTCATGTTCTGATTATTGCCTGTGTACCTGGATTATCCCTCTAGTCTCGCCCCGTTGGATTACGCTCGCCGTCGACTGACCCTCGCTTGTTTACCGGACTGCTCTTGCCTTGTCTTCTACATACCAGTTTGCCATTGTCTGACCCATGCCTGTTTCTGACCACGTCTTCTAAATAAAGCTTGCAAATGGATCCGCACGTCTCACGTAACAGTTATATAAGGATTAAGACTTGAGTTACTTTTAAAATATTAACGAGTCCTTTTCCTCGAGTCGAGTCCGTCCATATAAGCTGCCAATGCTCCGCATACCCAGGCCATTTTAGAGAATAAGTTCACGGGATAATTCATATAAACATGATTATAAGTTGATCCCTTGTAATTTGAAGTGTAACTTAAAGATTAAAGAGTTGGGAATAAGTACGTAAAATTATTTATTTGCCAAAAGGCAGTAATTTTCTTTAAATCTACCAGTTGTGGTTGCTTCCGGGCGAGCGGATTCTCCGCAGCTTTCTGGCCTCCGCTGTTGATATGACTCATCAGGACTATATTGCGTTCTCTGATTTGCTGGTCTGCGGTTGATTTAATGTGTGAGGTAAGCTGTTCCAGAAGCGCATGCCCAAGCGGAAAAATGCGCCGTTCCTGTCAGATCTCGATTGCCGAGAATCACATTGTGTTTGATGCAAAACCAACTCGACTAAATCAAAATAAAAAAAACACTAAATGTACATTTTTATTTTCTCAAGCAAAGCTAATTTTAAAAGTCCACTGAACCCATTACATTTTTGGTCATAGACAACATATGCTGAAGATATACGTTATTGTCAATGTTATTGCCTAAGCTGTAAATTTAAAAAATGTTTATAAAAACGTTTGCTATACAAAATTTTAATAATAACAAACATATTGTTCCCTTTGTTTTGCGTATGCTCGTGAAATAATGTTTCCCCCCATCTCCCCACCCTCTGATTACGTATCATAACGTAACTATGTGTAAACGTATTTGGCGGTTTTTACTTAGAAAACCAGCTATATTTTTCTAGCATTCGAATAGCAATGGATAAGCCTGAAATGATAGAAGAAGGATTGGAGATGAATTTCATTTACAAATAAGGTAGGAGATGTGCATACTTTTAAATCGATTTCGATTTAAATTTTCGATTTTGAAAAAAGTTTCTTATTTGTCATATGTGATCCCTTTCGAGTGTCCTAAAAGCCGATGGGGGGAGGGGGGGGGGTCTTATCACTCAGCATACCCGATGAAAAGCCACTGATTTCAGGTCGAGTCTGAAGTCAAGTCTAAAGTATTTAAAGTCACTAACTCGAGTGCCCATCTCTGGTACATGGAACACGGCTTTTAATAGGGCTGTGCTCCTTGCAGAGACGTGTATCGCAAACAGATGCTTCTGTATTGATACAGCAGCAAATGTAGCAGTTTTGAAAAAGAAACACAAAACAGGAAAGACCAATTTAAGTTAAATAATTTTTTTCTTTGCACCTCTTAATTACTCTGAAATTAGAAGCTGAATTATATTATTGATATTATTATTATTATTATTATTGCGTTTACAGGGTACGGTGGTTTTGCTGTTGTAAACACTACTGTTGCTGTTGTAGAAAAAAACTTTGATCTAGGCTGTCTGCAGGCTTTAGGCATCACACTGTCAACTGCCTAGCCACACCTTAGCAACCATTTAGAGGATCATTGCAACTGAATAGTATAGTATATATATTTCTGTCATGACAACTCTCGGAGGGATTGGCATGGTAATGTACATGACAATGTTAATGTATTTGGTCTTGGCGGAATAGATCTGCTACACTGCTGCTGCGGCAGAGCAAGTACCAAGACTTGCTACTGCCAAGACATCCACAACATGCTGCTGTAAGCATGTAAGAAATACTGCTGCTGCACATATAACAGACATGAATAACCCCCCACAAAGCAGGAGACACGTTACACAAAACAATACAAGCCAATATATGCATGCCGCTGAATATAAGGATAAACTGCTGCATCAGTGGACATGCATGTATCAACACACACGAAGATGAACAGACAAGGAAAGACAAGACACCCCCCACAAAGCAGATCTATCGCCAAGACATTTATACTTAAGTTATCAGGACTGACTTGAATTAACAAATAAAGCAGAATATAAACGTTCTTTCTCCATTTTCTGAATTACACAGCACAGCAATAGCACACGTCACATGAGCACATTTCTCCGAACTACGCTACCCATAATGCATTTCACTCGGAACTGCAACAACCATAGCGATAACTCTTAATTCCCTTCTCCCGCAACACTATCATTGATATGACTGTGATAAGCGCGTGCTTCTGACGCTGCGTGCAACTGAAATCAACCACGCACTCATCACAATGAAAACATCAACCTTAGAAATAACGAACGTGAACACTGGGATAATCGCCGATGTATATGGAGAACCCCATTTGAAATGCATACACAAGAATGCTTATTTCCAGTTTTCATATTCGTTACTTGACGTGTCCTCAGAGCGATTACAAGCTCTAAACTGCCTTTTGCTCCAGCTGTATAAACACATGCTAAATGCTGCTGCTAATATGCTTAATATTTCACTGCTACATCAAATTCAAACTGCTAACATGACATTCAGTTTCAAATTGTTTACGGTTGCTCATTTTGTATTCAGTTAGGCAGACCACGCAAATATACACAGCGATATTGATTAAAAGAGCTTTACTTATCTTAGTTGTTGAATTAGGCTGCTCTGGAGTGCACTGCCAACTGCTACAGCAGGGTTCCTCAATTAGTTTTCACCGAGGGCCGAATTCGGCCAACAATAACAAACAAAAAATCTGGATCTCCATGTCTGCCATGCAAATCAAATCAACAGACACGATGCAATAAAAAGTATCTTTTCCATGCAGTTTTTGTCCTAACCACCCGCGATAGTGGCACGTGACAATAAGCGACATGGGATTCAATTTTAGGAACGGTTTTTATTTTCTGTGACGTCGCGGCAGGAACAACATACAAAATATTACAGTGATAATCTCAGGTAATGATTATGTGCTTTATTCAATGTTAAAAGTGTCTAATGTGAGTTTGAATATTATTTTGCGTTATCTTTATAGCCATAGTGAAAGCAACAATAGATGTTGTACCTCAGATCTTGAAAATAAATTAAAGCAAACTTGTACGTTAAAACTGTGAACTCACTGCGAACCAACAGGTGAATTCCATAAAGATATCAGTCACTCACTCACTCAAAATTGTTCAGTCCATTCACATTTGAATCATATATTTTCCGTGTCCACTTTTCTTTTCTACACACTTGCCATGTTTTTGCTGTCACATCGAATCTACACTGGATGCGACAAAGCATTGCAAATCATTTGAATGAGTCAGCAGTTTACTGTCGGGGATTTGTCGTGTCGCGCCGCATCCGAGACAGTATCAATACGAGTTCTATTGTATGTTATTGCGTCGCGCCGCTCACGTCCGGTGTAGACACGATGAAAGTTAATGTAGCTTTCTGATGCTGCGTTTGAATTTTCATGCCACATTATTTGAAATTAACGCGGGCCAAACTTTTTTTTTCTCACGGGCCGGATGTGGTCCGTGGGCCGCCTATTGAGGAGCCCTGTGCTACAGCAAACAAAAGCCAGGTATTTGAATATTGAGCAGCGAGCTTATTGGCTACCGATACAGGAGAGAACCAATCAGCTCCCATTTGACAATGATGTCGCCAGGTAAGATTGAGTTAGACCTATCGGACTGCGCCATCTAGAGTTTCATGCCAGAACTCTATTTATTTAATGTCATGTCAGCATCAAAGTCTATTTTCATGGCAAAAACAATTAAAAAAAAATACAAGTATAACAAATAAAATAAAAACCAGCAAACAAATAAACACAAGTTATATCACACAAGATTTTTTACATTAACGTGATAAAAATTCTAAAACTTTTCCTGGCAAAATTTTACTAAATAACTCTTTAAGTGAGTTCACTTCATAAAAGAGTTTTCTCTAGACATTAAAAGCTGGACAGTCCAATAAAATATGTTTAACAAAAAGGGGAACCTTGCAAAACATACATTGAGTAGGGTCTTCACCTTTAAGCAAAAATGCATGAGTCAGTCTTGTATGACCTATGTGACATCTGGTAAATCAATGCAACTGAAGAGTAACATGAATAAGTAATGTCTTGGCACAATAACAGCGTAGAGATATGGTGGTTGGCTCTTTTGATTCAGGCAGACAACAATTCAATAAATTAGCCAAACAACTGCTATGCCCACCCAAGTAACCATCCAGAGCAACTATAGCAATTATATGGCAGCACGAATAAGCCATATCTCAGCACCACAACACTGTACTAACAATCTATCTACCCTTAAATCCTTCTAATTTCAACAATGTACTTCAAGCTTAAATCCATTTAAATCTCAAAAACTTCAAACTTCTAGATTTTGGCCAGACTTTCTCGAGCCAATATCAAGGTTTATCTTAACACTTTTATTAAGTTCATTTTTGATGTGAAATGGTTGTAACCGTTTTAGTACGACAAAGGTTTATTCAAATCCACAAAAAGACTCCCATCTTTATCCTACAACCTGTAAAATAAATCCTAAGCTTTTCTGGTTAATTGGAGATCTTTTAGGAGTTATTCATATTCTTTAATATGTATTATTTATTAATTTATGTATTATTTAAAGGTTTAATTCTAGAAATCTTTTTCATTGGATTCACCACAATGAGTAAAACCTTGTTAAAAAGTTCAAAAGAGTTCAAAAGAGTAAAAAGTTATTACATAACATATTACTAACCTGACAATCATGAACAATGGTGACGACCACAGTGGATTCACATACGGCTCCCATGCATGCCATCATAGCATATTCCATGTCTGCAAAGCCTTCACCTTTTCCAATTCTGTAGCCTATAGACATTAGATAGCATCATTGCATTATGAGAAGATACAATTCTCAAATTGTAGAGTTAAGATGTAGAGTTACCTTTATCAGATACAGCCACTGATCCAACTATGACAAGATCCACCTGAACTTTGTCATCTAAACCGACCGGGACACTCAACTCTTTAAGACCCTTAAGCACAAAGAGTTTGTCAACTGAAGCAGATGTAGGAGACTGCAGACACACAACACATATCACATAACATCTGAATATACATGACTTCACCTGAGACGTAGAACAAACACGCAGTTCTTCTTTGGTTGCACCTTTTGGTGTAATGATCCTGTTAAATAATCCAGTTTTTAGCCGAGGTGTTGGAACAAGCAATGTTTTTCTTGCCTGTATTCAAACATAAAATGGGTTATGAATTATGGTATAGTACTAAATTAATTTTGTTAAATTATACATACAATGCAGAATACCAAACAGGTTGACGATGTACATTTAAAAATGTGGTCTGCAGTTGACAGCAAGCAATCTGAACAATATACCTGCAGAGAAGCTAGTCTAACCCCCTCTAGTGGTTTATCAGGATCTACTTTGACCACAGCAGCTTTGGTGAAGATTTCTAGCAGTGGCACCTTTTCACATGCCTCCAGTGCACCCTGAAATTGGGGATAGCACTGGATAAGATATTACTTCAGTGGAACTTACTTTTAAAGTAATGAAGCGTGCCTGTTCCTGAGGTCTGTCTGGATTCACTTTAATCACTCTGCTGGATCTAAACGTGTGCAGATCTGGGAGCCTGTTACAGGCATAAGCTGCTTCCTAAACCAACAGTCCACATAATCCTTATATTACAGATTTGTGTTAAAATATTCAAGTTGCTTTATTAAGTACATTACTGTTTATTGTTGGTCATTAATTATTTTGTTTCATAACATTCTTTTTTTTTGCTGAAAAGCCATTAAATAGGCAACTCTATTTCAAACACAAATATAGTTTAGATGACTTTTTTAACTTTAGAAAACATTTTGCATTTCAAATAAAGGTACTCAAATAAATGTCAATAAACAGTACGTCCTCATTATGACAATGTAACCCATACTTTGTTTGCCTGACTGGAGTGAGATTTGAATGACATGGGTTGCCACTGAATAAATGACACCCCTATTTGAGGTTTTAATGATCCAACCATTCATTTTTTATTTCATTTTAATAATGTAAAATACCTCAGCCTAATGCTGTAGTAGATGCACTTAGTAGAAACCATGTCTATCAACTTTTCCAATATGGAATGCCAAACCTGACAAAATTAGAAATAAATACACAAATAAATATACCATGAAATGTAAAAATGCAAAACTAATTTATACCTTTATTTCCTTATTTATGTATATTTGTTTTCACATTTCCACTTTTATTTATTTCCACATTGAAGTATTGATTTACATATTCATTCATATTTCTACATTTATTTATTTATACATTTCTTAGTCCTTAGGGCAGGGTTCCTCAATAGGCGGCCCACAGGCCACATCCGGCCCGTGAGAGAAAAAAGTTTGGCCCGCGCTAATTTCAAATAATGTGGCATGAAAATTCAAACGCAGCATCAGAAAGCTACATTAACTTACACCGTGTCTACACCGGATGCGAGCGGTGCGGCGCGACGCAATAAAATACAATAGAACTTGTATTGATGCTGCCTTGGATGCGGCGCGACACGACAAATCCCCGACAGTAAACTGCTGACTCTTCAAATGATTTGCAATGCTTTGTCGCATCCAGTGTAGATACAATGTCACAGCAAAAACATGGCGAGTGTGTAGAAAAGGAAAGTGGACACAGAAAATAGATGATTAAAATGTGAATGGACTGAACAGTTTTGAGTGAGTAAGTGACTGATATCTTTATGAAATTCACGTGTTGGTTCGCAGTGAGTTCACAGTTTTAACGTACTGGTTGTGTCTACAAGTTCTAAAGAAGGTCCAAATGTTCCTGTTTTGGTTATGGTACGGTTTCATAATTTTTATTTTTATTTTTTTGTAATTACATAAATGTCAACTGATACTTACAGTAAAGATCACAGTGGTAGACTGGGCAATATTAGGCTTATCAGTTGGAATGTTAGGGGAATTAATAGCCCTGTAAAGCGTGGAAAGGTTCTTTCACATCTCAAAACTTTAAAAGCTGATATAGGTTTTATTCAAGAAACACATCTGAAGAAGGGAAGTGAAAATAGATTAAAATCTAATTGGATTGCACAAGTGTATCAGTCTAGCTTCTCTACCAAAGCCAGGGGTGTGGCTATTTTGATACATAAGAATGTACCATTCGTTCATCATAAGACTATCTCTGACATAAATGGTAGATATATTATTGTGTTGGGCTCTATAAATTCTAAGCAAATTACTTTAGTTAATTTATATGCACCAAATTATGATGACCCCCCTATTTTTTCAAAAAGTATTTAAATTAAGCCCCAGTATTTCTGAATCAAATATAATTATTGGAGGTGATTTCAACTGTGTGCTGGACAACATACTTGATAAACAACCGAGTCAGATTGCCAGCGCGACATCTAAATCTAATGCAATGTTAAGACAGTATATGCAATCCCTAAACATTGTAGATATATGGAGAATTCTTAACCCCTCAGATAGAGATTTTTCTTTGTACTCTCATGGGCATAAGTCATATTCGCGCATCAATTTTTTTCTGCTAGATTCAAATTTAGTACCAAATGCATGCAAGTCACAATATCACAACATTATAATATCAGATCATGCTCCCCAGTCAGTTGACCTTAGATTAGATAATTTAAGAGGAGAATTTAGATAAGATTAGATCACTTAAGAGGAGAATTTAGATGGAAGTTAAATAACGCGCTCTTAAAGGATGAAGAATTTAATATAAATCTGGGAAAAAAGATAGAGCAATTTATAGAAATTAATGATAATGGTGATGTGCATGATTCAAATTTATGGGAGGCATTGAAGGCTTTAGTTATAGGGGAAATAATAGCATTTGAGATAGCCCAAAGGAAGAAAGTTAGGATGAGAATGATTGAAATAGAAACAACATTCGATGTGTTGCTGAGTGAACTAGCGGGCATTATTCATATCAAGAAGTTACGATTTATTAAAAATTATAAGCTAGATATATTTTGGAAAATATGGAAGCCTGTATTAGATCACTTAGGAATGTGATAACTTTATTTATTTACGCTGGTTTTTATACTGCATTATACCTTTGTAACTCTTAAATTTATTTACCTAAATATTATTATCTTGTTATTGTAGTATTTTTTGTATTGACTTTTTTTTTTTTTTTTCCCTCACACCCTGCTGATGTTATCGATGTGATCTGTTTGGAACTCCTTTATTTTGTGCATCAGAGATGTTTATTTGTAACTACTAGTATACCGTACTATCGTTTTCTTTTTGGACCTTTGTTCTGGAAAAACAAATGTCATATTAAAAAACTAAATAAAGTTTTAAAAAAACATATCAAGTTAGAGGAAGATGCGACTGAATTGATGCTTGAAGAATGCACTTCCAGCAGCCATGATTAACGGTTAAAGTTTTCTATGCACAATTTGATTTGAGAAAGTCAAGAGACCTATTACTCTCTATCCAATCATGTTGATGGATAAAAATAAAATTAAAATAAGCATGTAACGACCACAAACGGAGGAAAATAGCGG
>NW_015558669.1:163107-164598 GCF_001515605.1 Sinocyclocheilus anshuiensis | reverse complement strand
ACAACTAAAAAAGCATGGAATATTAGAGGAAATAAACCGATTTAAAGCCGGAAACTCAAAAGCAGTATCATATTTCTATAATGTATTAACTGATCTGGTGGATAGTGATACAACTTCACTTAGGAAAGCATGGGAGGAGGATTTAGGTTTCACTATTGAGGATGCGCAATGGGAGGAATGCTTACAGAATATACATGATTGTTCAATTAATACTAGACACAACTTAATTCAATTCAAATCTCTACACAGAGTATACATGTGCAAAACTAAATTGCATAAGATTTTCCCTGAAGTGTCACTGGTTTGCAATAAATGCAAGGTTGCGGAGGGTACACTTCTACATTCATTTTGGACATGTTGTAACCTTCACAAGTACTGGACTGATATTTTTGACCTGCTTTCAAAAGTGTATAAAAAAGATATTGTTCCAGATCCAATGATTGCCATTTTTGGGGTGATTTCTGTACCTTCCTTTAGTACATATGAAAGACAGTGTATTTCTTTATTTATGGTTCTTGCAAAGAGATTGATTCTTCAGAGGTGGAAACTTGACATTGTTCCAACATTCGATGTGTTGCTGAGTGAACTAGCGGGCATTATTCATATCAAGAAGTTACGATTTATTAAAAATTATAAGCTAGATATATTTTGGAAAATATGGAAGCCTGTATTAGATCACTTAGGAATGTGATAACTATTTATTTACGCTGGTTTTTATACTGCATTATACCTTTGTAACTCTTAAATTTATTTACCTAAATATTATTATCTTGTTATTGTAGTATTTTTTGTATTGACTTTTTTTTTTTTTTTCCCTCACACCCTGCTGATGTTATCGATGTGATCTGTTTGGAACTCCTTTATTTTGTGCATCAGAGATGTTTATTTGTAACTACTAGTATACCGTACTATCGTTTTCTTCTTTGTTCTTTGTTCTGGAAAAACAAATGTCATATTAAAAAACTAAATAAAGTTTTAAAAAAACATATGAGGAAGATGGGTGACGTAATTGGAAGTATCACTCAGTATGGGTTAAAAATGATACAGAACCGGCTTTTCTGACAAGATGCGCGTTAAATATCGCATGCGATTTATCGTGCAGCCCTACTTAAAATGTACTCAAGTAAAAGTAAAAGTACACAATTTTTAAACTACTCAAAGAAGTACAATTACTGATAAAAACTACTTAATTACTGTAACGTGAGTATTTGTAATTCGTTACTTCACACCCCTGGTTAGGACAAAAACTACATGGAAAAGATACTTTTTATCATGTCGTGTCTGGTTGGGACACACAGTGTTACAGTTTGATCCCCCCCCCAACAAATCTAAGCATAAAAATATTAATACTGACAAATCTAATAATAAGAGATCCAGTCTGGGAATGAGCAGGAACAGTTGATTTGCATGGCCGACATGGAGATCCAGATTTTTTGTTTGTTCATTTGTTTTTAATATTCAACAGGCAAAGTTCTTCTGTATCTAAATGCA
>NW_015558669.1:143373-162547 GCF_001515605.1 Sinocyclocheilus anshuiensis | reverse complement strand
GTATGTATATATATATATATATATATATAGGTCAGTGGCCCTTGGCTTGGTATTGTTTGCAGAATTCGGCCCTCGGCGAAAACTAATTGAGGAACCCTGCCTTAGGGTAATGAGGAGGATGATAATTGAGCCAGAGTAGGAGAGGGGTAAGCTTTGAGGTCACAGTGACACCTTGTGGTGTGCCCAAACGAAATACAAGAAGTGTAGCCTATGTACATGACGTGCCTGTTAGTGGGATGAATGACTTAGATGCTCAATATGACCAAAATCTTATATCACGGTTTAAGTCATTTAATATCACCCTACCTGTATGTATACTACGGAACCCCTAAACGGACATGTTGGTGGGAAAAATATGGGGTGTTGCAAAACTTTTGCGTTCCTCCAAGAAACTCTGCGTTCGCGCGCAGAACTTTTTCAGTACACACCTTAAAGCATACTATTCACAGACAATCAGAATATGAGCCAGAGTATGAACGTAACGCGCTAAATTGCACGCTCCCCCATAATAAGAAAACACTTAATTAATGGACTAAGACAGTGGTATAAAAAGGCCTAATTCAGTATACAGTTTATTAATACAGGAAAGCAGATAAGCCCAGAATATGAACAGAGAGTGCTAAATTGCCCGTTAACCCTCTGGTATTGTTCTTTTGGAAGTCACACTTGTGTTGTTTGCGTTGTTGTCAAAAGTGACCAGACACTTGAAATGTAAATTTTTTTAATTTGTATTTTGAGAGAATTTCATAGTAATATTTAATATTTATGCAATAATTATGATCACTTTCCCCATTGAAAATAATACAAAAAAAATCTAATATTTTTTCTATTACTTTTCAATTATGGCAATATATCATGTTAAAATAGAGACAGTGACTTTAAAAACCAATTTATGAAGACAGATTAGTGCCATCTGGTGGGAGTAAAAAAAACTTCTGCAATTCCATGGTTTAGCCACTAGATTCCTATATAGCTCTATATAAAAGACTTTAATTCTCTGGTTGTTTTTAGACAAATACTTTTAAGTTGTGGATGTGGATTTATATTTAGACATTCTCAAAGACAACTTTTTGTAAAGGTTTAGTTTTTTTTTTTTTTTTAAATGTTGGTTTGAAATGTCAGCTTTTACATAAATTTTACTACAGTCAAACCTGAACACAAAGGAAGACATTTTATTACATATAACATCAAAGTTCAACAAAAATGTAACAAAAAATGAACAGGAATGCTTTATCAGAGGTTAATCAATCTGATTTCATCCTCTTATTTGAGACTTCTGGCTAAATTTTGCCATATTGTTACAGCCACACCAGTTCATTTGTGCGTGTATGATAGTGTGTTGTGTGGGTGTCTGTGAGTGTGTGTTTGTGTGTGTGTGTGTGTGTGTGTGTGTCTGTTTTGTACTCTTGAAGTGTCACCCCTTCCTTGGTTTCTGTGTTTTTATGGCAGTGTGTCTAAATTATTGATTATATTTCACGTATTTGTAAAAACATGCTTTGTGTTACAGTCACACTAGTTCATATATATGTGTCTGTGGGGTGTGGGGGGTGGGTGGAGTCTGTCTGTTTTGCACTCTTGATATTTTAGAGTGTCACACCTTCGTCGTGAATGATTTGTAGATTGTACACACAAAAATGTTTAGCATATTTCCCATTCATTTCCAAAGGCGGTCATTTTTGACCATGAACAACACAAGTGTTACGACCATTTAGCTTTTTCGTTCAAGTTTTGTGGTCATATAGTGACTGCCATAACAGTCAGAGTTTCATACCATTCCGATGAAATAGCGATTTTTAAAATTTAAAAAAAAAATTTCCAGTCTAAAATTACTGAACAACACCAGAGGTTTAAGCGTTTTCCTCCCATAGAAGCCATTCTAAAGAAAACGCTTAACGTGGCTTAATGAAGATGGTGATAAAAAAAGACCAAATATGCTATAGAAATTATTAAAAAATATATAGGTTACTGTAAACATGCAAGCAGATGAGCCCAGAATATGAGCTGAACTGCACAATAAGCGTTTTCCCCCCATAGAAGCTTAATAAGAAGACAGTGAAATAAAAAGCCCATAATGTATATACAACTTATTAAAAATATATACTATTGTAGCGCCTGTAGCTGTAATGGATTTAGTTGAACTGTACAGCAGCATTTTTGTCCACGTGTGTTGCCATAGTTTCTACAAGCGGAAACCGCAGATATTGTCATTGATAGGAGACAATGAACAGGGCGAGCCATTAGGCTAGTTCGAGATGCATCAGTGCTGCACAGACCGATCAGCATTTGACACCAACGTACCGCAAGAGCAATTCAAAAGCTTAAAGAGTCGTCTGCTCTCCAATCACTCTTGCGGTACTTTGACGCCATATTGGTCTGCGCAGCACCGATGCATCTCGAACAAGCCTATTATTTAAAATTGGAATTTCTCTGGATTCACAAAATCCTTGGGAATTTTTGGGATAACGTAAGTACACAACTGCATGAAATATATAACACTGTGCAAGTGGTTTTTGGATATTTTATTACGAAAATCTTACATATTGTGCCTTTAAGCGAAGATCTCCAGTCGCATTCATGCATTTATACTAGTGCGTGGCAGTTCGCGCCGGTGCGCATAGGCAGAGCACACAAGCGAGTCATTTTGAAACATCAAGACAAATAAAATTACGACTTGAAACAATACTTTCCTTCATTCATCCCACTAATTTGTGTCTCCACACAAATCTCTGTTCTGAGACAGTCAGCCTAGAATGCGCACAAAGAGCCTCCCTCTATAATCACTAAAAGCTGTCACTCACTTCAGTTCATCACGATCATGAACTGAAGCTCTCTATAATGCACAATGAATCTATTATTTACATCGTATCTACACTTTTATAATGAGAGGATTCGGGAGCTTGCAGAACTCAGCACTTGACAAAAACTTCGTGTTTTGAGCGGTGATTGGATTCTAACTTAAACACTTCTGGTCATTGTGTTAAAGAAATTAACAGATATGTCTGTGATCGGCTACATTGCTCAACGCAGCAAATATGTTTTGCCAATATCAGATAAGGCCCCCTGATTCACTGGGGCCCTAAGCCCTATACCTCGCTCATATGTTAAAGGGATAGTTCACCCAAAAATGAAAATTAGCCCATGATTTACTCACCCTCAATGCATCATAGGTGTATATGACTTTCTTCTTTCAGACGAATCGAATCGGAGTTATATTAAAAATTGTCCTGGCTCTTCCAAGCTTTATAATGGCAGTGGGTGGGTGTTTCTGTTCAACAGTCCAAAAGTCATCCAATAAAATGCATCCATCCATAATAAAAAGTGCCTCACACGGCTCCGGGGGGTGAATAAAGGCCTCCTGTAGTGAATCGATGCATTCTTGTAAGAAACATATCCATATTTAAAATGTTATAACCACTTTTCTGTAACTTACGCTAACTGTCATACGCAGAAGCTATTTCTGTCAAAATTGTCTCCTGGTGGAAAACGTCTCCGGTTACTCTTGTAACCTTGGTTCCCTGAGAGTGGGAAAAAGACATTGCGGAGTATCCGCTTTGTGAACTCCTATCCTTCCACATTTCCTGAAGTCCTATTGGCTCACACCAGTCCAATTGATTAGCCAACTGTCCCGAAGTAAGCAAATATAAAATGCGGTGCACGCGACAATTACGTCAGAATCTGATCCTAAACACTGCCCTGCTGATCGAGCAGCGATCACAGCAATCTCCGCAATGTCTTGTTCCTGCTCTCAGGGAACCAAGGTTACAACAGTAACCGGAGACGTTCCCTTTCGAGCTTTCTCTCTCAGCCCACACAAAGGTTATACACCAAGCAGGGATAGAACACACCCACAACTCCCAACCAATATTGACATTTGCCACACAAGCTCTCAGCTGATAGGCGAAGATAAGCCAATGAACGTCTAAAACCCAGGTATACTAAATTTGCATATCTGACATGAAATAATAAGATCCTGCAATGAATACAGGGCAGATACAGCAACAACAAGCATTGGGGGCTGCACAAAGTATAACCGTGCTAAGCAGCCTATTCGCTAGCATAAGGGATAGCATCAGTGGTGGACGAAGTACACAAATCAAGTACTTGAGTAAAAGAGACTCGCACTAAACGGTTCATTTGAATCAGTGAGTTGTCGACTCGAGAACAGCTGCAATCAGATCATTCTAATTCGTGAATGAGTCGTTTGGTGCGATTTGCAAACCGATTTAAAAGGTTCATTGAAAAGATTCAGTTCGTTCATGAATCAGACACACTTCTGTGTGTCGGAGCACGTGATATATTATAAGAAGTAACGATATGTTTTATGAAATGTAGTGAAGTAAAAAGTACGATCTTATACTTTAGAATGTAGTGAAGTAAAAGTAAAAGTTACTCAAAATAAAACTACTTCAGTGAAGTACAGATACTTGAAAAATGTACTTAAGTACAGTAACGAAATAAAGCTACTCCGTTACTGTCCACCACTGGATAGCATAAAGTGAATTAGTCACTCACTGATAGCACTTGGGATGCAAAGGACGGAACATTCAGCTTGTAAAACCTAGCAAAGGTGTTCTGAGAAGACCAGCCGGCTGCAAAGCATATATCCCGAATAGACATACCTCTCAACCATGCCCAGGACGAGGCGATAGCCCTAATTGAGTGGGCCCTAATGTGGAAGGGGCATTCCAAACTTTGGCTCGTATAAGCAGCCATGATAGCATTCACAATCCAGTGGGGAAAGCCTCTGTTTTGACACAGCCCGGCCCTTCACACAACCACCATAGCACACAAAAAGCTGTGCAGTTTTGAGAGATGGTTCCTTCATAGCAATGGATGCCAAAGGCTCAAATGGTGGCTGCGAAAGAGCTCTTAACGCCACCTCTAGGTCCCAGGGTGGAACTGAAGGTGGACGCAGGGGGTGCAATCTTCTCGTCCCCTAAGAAATCTCACCACCAGCGCGTGCCTACCGATCAATTGCCCACCCAGCGGAGAATGAAACGAGGCAATAGCGGCTACATAGATTTTCAGTGTTGACATCCACTATCCAGCATATACTGTAGAAAACGCAGAACATCCGACACGGAGCACGTCGCCGGGTCGATATGAACATCACAGCATAATTTCACAAACACTCTCCACTTCAGGGCATACAAACGTCTCGTAGAGGGCATATATGCCATATTGTGCCGCTCGCCTGGGATAGCAGGTCCTTCCTAATGGGGATTGGCCATGGCAGGGCCACCAGCAGCTCTTTCAGGTCCGGGAACCAAGGCTGGTTTGGCCAGCTCGGGGCGATGAGTATCACTGACACTCCCCTCCTCCCTGATTTTGCATAACACCAGAGGCAAGATCTTGATCGGAGGAAAGGCGTACAGGCCAGGGCAACATCAAAGCATCCCCCTCCAGCGGGGATTGTGACAGCGAGAAGAACCAGCAGGCAATGCGCATTCTCGCTCATCGTGATCAAATCCACCTCCGCTCTCCCGTAGCGGTTCCAAATCATCCGGGACGAACGATTCGGGATGTAGCCTCCACTCTCCCTGAGGAATCCCTTTCCTCGAAAGCATGTCCGCTCTGTGGTTCAAGTGACCGGGGATGTGCACTGCTCTGATGGAGAGAAAGTGATGATCTGCCCCTAACAGGAGGCTCGCCGCCTGCTTGTAAAGGGCTCTGGAGCGCACGCCGCCTTGGTGATTTATGTATGAAACCACAGACATATTGTCGGTGTGAATCAACAGATGTCGCTGCTCCAGCTGTGGCAGAAATATCCCCAGAGCTAAGCACACTGCTTCCAGCTCCAGGCGGTTTATGTGCCACCGGCTTTGAGTCTCTGACCACAGGCCCGAAGCCGGCATGTCCTTGCAGACTGCTCCCCATCCCCATGTCAATGCGTCTGTCGAAATCACAAAACCCAGGGGAACTCCCTGGCTGAACAAATCCGGGTTACGCCAGGGCTTCAGAGCTTTGATGCAGCCGTGGGTGACCGCAATGCACAAGTGACCCGAGATCCACGCTCTCCACGGGACCCGGGATTTCAGCCATAATTGCAGCGGGCGCATGTGTAGTAAATCCAGATGGCACACCACTGAGGCAGACGCCCTGAGCCTCAGCAGCCTCTGAAATTCTTTTAAGCGAACGGACCTGCCCAGTCTGAAATGGCGCAGAGTAGACAAAATGGCCGCCATGCGCGCTTTGAGAGAGGCGGGCTCACATCTCCACTGAGTTGAAACACACTCCCAGATATGCTATAGACCAACTCAGGGCGAGAATGCTCTTTTGTATATTCACACATAGCCCTAGGGACTCCAAGTGGTGAAGCAGCATGTCTATATGGCTGACTAGCATGTCCTGTGAATCAGCTCAAATCAGCCAATTGTCGAGAATGTGCATGAGAATGCGCATCCCACTCGCTCTGAGGGGGGAAAGTGCTGCATCTGTGCACTTTGAGAAAGTGCGCAGGGTTAAAACTAGCCAGAATGGAAGAACAGAGTATTTGTACGCTGTGCCCTCGAAGGCAAACCTCAGAAAGCGTCTGTGATGTGGGGCTATCTGAATGTGAAAGTACGCGTCCTTCAAGTCCATGGATGCAAACCAGTCCCCGGGACGAATTTGCGCTACAAACTATTTCAGCGTTATCGTCCTGAATGGATGCTTGCAAAGTGCTCTGTTGATGGGCCTCAGGTCCAGAATCGGACAGAATCCTCTTGGGCACCACGAAATAGCAGCTTTAAAACCCACTCTCTAGCTTGCTCAGAGGGACTCGTTCTATCGCTCCTTTTTCGAGCAGGCTGCATACCTTCTGTCTCAGAACCAGGGAATTTCGAGGCAATGTTAGAGACTGTGCCACACCGCTAAAAAGGGGCAGTCTGTGTCAGAATTGAAGGGCATATCCATGCTCTATCATGCCGAGTAACCAGCACGAGATTCCTGGAATAGCTTTAAATGTGCTCAGGAACTGACACAGCGGCTTTAGCTGCTTGGTTGCTGGATGCGCCGGCGAGTGTTGGTCGGCTATGGGCGGCTATGGGTGTGGGCGGCAGCTCTGCACTGCTCTGAGGCAGGGCGAGCAGAACTGTATTGATCGAGTGAGGAGGAAAGAGCTCTTTCTGTGAGGACGTATGCATTTTTATTGACTCGTACACACAGAAAATAATATTTTGAACACTGCACACTTGAACTTGGGGCGGCATTCTGTGGCGCTTGGGAACCGGGCTTCCAGCGCGCTCCTCCACCCTCACGACACCCTCAGGAAGACAACTTGGAGACCGAGGGGGGCCCGGAGTCACGGCGAGGGCTCCTCCGCTGCCTGCGGTGCCTCTTCCCGGGTCTCAGCCGCACTTTCCTCCTAACATCCGGCTGCCACCGAGGGTCTGCTCCGGCTGCGGCAGGCCTTTCCTCCCTCCTCTGAGCTGGGCAGGTCACCAAAGACGACCTAGATCTGGAAGGCGGCTGGAACGAGCGCCGAGGCATGACCTGACTCATAACTTTGGCGTGCTTTAGAGCCTCCGCAGATCTCTCAACGATGGACTCCACGGCCTCACCAAAGAGGCCGGAGGGTGTAATAGGTGCATTAAGGAGCACCTTACGGTCTGCGTCCTTGAGCTCAGCTAGGTTTAACCATAGGTGCCTCTGAAGAACTACCTTAAAACCGATGGATCGGCCGATCGCCTGGGCAGCGCTCTTCATTGCCATCAATGCGAAGTCTGTCGCCGCACGCAGATCGTTGATAGTGGACTGCAGGAGTTTTGGCCTGGAAAACCTGTAGCACCGCCATGCGCACGCGCAGGACGGACGCTCCTTCCCCAGCCGAGGAGTAGGCTTTGCTGGCCAGATGGGCCGTCATCCTACACGGCTTGGAGGGCAGGCTGATATCCGCACCAAGGGTCTTGGCTGAAGCAGGACAAAGGTGTGCGGCGTATGGGTATGCGCACATACCCGTGGGTTTCCGCCCCGTCCACATGGGAGAAGATGGCCTGCATGGCTGAGTGGACGCATGCCGATTGGGGCGCAGACCACGCTTTAACCAGCAGGTCGTGGACGTCCGGAAAGAAAGGGACCAACGTCCTCGAATCCTCATGATGGTGGCTGGATCTAAAAAACCAGGAGTCAAGCTTGCTCTTTGCGGACTCTTCTGGAGGATTCCAGGAAAACTCAAGCTCCTGGACCGCCTTAGTCATGATCCTGACGAGCTCCCCTTGGAGGTCTGGGGGTCCCTCACTGTCAGGACGATCCCGCTCCGACTCCACCCAGTCCTTCTCCTCCGACACCGAGATGGACATTGAATACTCATCACCTTCCTGGCCGAAGGCAACGAAGTCTGCGACGGATGGAGGGGGGCGGAAACAGTCATCAGAGAAGGTGACTGGGAATCGAGGTGATCGCGGTGATCGCGGATGGCAGCACCTTCGCACCGAGTCATTGCTCTCACCTCTGGGTGGGGGAGGGTGGCCCACCAGCGGCTCGCTGGCAGCAATGGGCCTCACCCCGAAAAGGCCATGAGCCATATTCCGGCAAGTCTTGAGCACACGCACGCCGGCGGGTTCCAACAGTCGGACTCATCCAACGCTGCCTCAGCATGGGACAAGCACAGGCAGGCGACGCAGTGATCATGTTTGTCTGGCGGCTCAATGGGTTCCGCGCAGATACTGCAGTAGGATGTCATCTTCATTTTTGAAGCTAACGTGAAGGAGAAGATTCTGACGTAATTGTCAGTGCACTGCATTTTACACTGCCTCTCGAGCTCGTCAGTATTTGCATGTGATTTGCATACTTCGTGACAATTGGCCAGTCAATTGGACTGGTGTGACCCAATAGGACTTCAGGAAATGTGGAAGGAGAGGAGTTCCCAAAGCGGATGCTCTGTAATGTCAAGAGAAAGCTCGAAAGGGAACAAAGACTTAACCCTTTAGGCGCCAGGGATTTTTGGAAAAATGCTGGATTTTGACATCAAGATTTCAAAAGCTTGTGGCTTGAAAGGGCTTAAAGATAGAGATCTACTGTAAATTAGAAAAATGTTGGGCATGACCGAAAGTTTATGTGGGGTGTAAATACACTCATCTAATTTGCATATTATGACGTTATCAGGGGCGGCCATCTTGAATTTCATAATATTCAGAAAATAGTAGATATTGAATTGATGTTTGAACTTATTTGCATGTTTGTTTGTTTTTTTGTCTTTTTATCCTCATTCCAAATGATCAGGAAAAGAGGAAATCAACAGTAAAACAGGAGAAAGTACTAAATTATTACTATATTACTGTGCCATAGTAAAATGCATGTGCCTATTTTTTGATCAGTTGACCAGCTATCTGCCCAATCAGGTATCTAGGTGACACAGTTTATAGTTCTTGCGAGCATGGTACCTCTCATTGCATGGCACAGCGCACAGACCTACCCCACACTGACTGCACCTGTACTTTGTCTGCCGGCAGCCCTTAGAGCGTGCGCGATCCGAACAAACGATGCAATCTGGCCGATCATCAGCAACGCGGAGCCAGTGGCGCTAAGTGAGCCTCTGTGGCATTCCCCCCCTTGGAATAGCCCTCAAGCAAAGCAGTAATGATGTCCCGGATGAAGGTCTCCAGGAGCGCACTTGAAGTAGATTATATGGAAGTTCACCACACTGATGCTCAGAATGAGGTGAAAGAGGTAGGTTTTCATCCTTTGATCAGCGGTGTCTACTCCTCCCATGAAGGTGTTGTACCTGTCAACAAACACAGGTCTGTTTATCTCACGAGAACCAGTGTCGCTTTGCTTTGACCTGATATGTTTCCGAACACATGAGTTCCCATGAAGAGACGAGAGCATAGTGAGACGCTTTGTGTCATGCCATGCACAAACTAACAGTTTGCCATGTCTCATGAACACTGGGTCATCTCCTTTGCTCAAAGGCAACTCAGTTTGTCTCAGGCACCTAGGCATACCACGCCTTTTGCAGTTCACTGTCCCACACATACCAGTGTCATTATTTGCCAGCTCGTTTGCTATGGCTGGTGATGTGTAGTAACTATCCATGTACACCTCATGCCCTTTCCCTGTGTATTGGGCCATCAGCTGACGAACGATTAGATGGGTGGCACCTAAATCAGCATCAGCATGAGCATTTTGGCCAGTGTAAATGGACCACTGCAAAACATAACCTGAGCTGGCCTCACTCAACACAAACACCTTGTAGCCATATTTGTCTGGTTTTTTAGGGTTGTATTTTTTCAATGTGGACTTTCCCTTGAATGCTATGGTCAATTCATCCAGAGAAAGCTCCTTGAGTGGACCATAATTGGCTGAAAAATTAGGAATTATCAGGTCAATTACTGGACGCACCTTGAACAGCCTGTCATGACCTGGCTGACCCCTCCCCACATACTCACTATTGTTCGTGAAATGGAGGAAAAACAGAATGATCTCAAATCTGTTCCTAGACATTACTTTGCCAAACCCAGGTGTGTAAGTTGGCCAAAATTCTGCCCAGTAATCCTCAATTTCTGCCTTCTCTACCAGCCCCATACACAAATACAGTGCTAGGAAGGCCTTCATCTTTGAGACAGAGACATCATACCAATCATGAAATCTGGAATTGGGTTTCAGCTGTTGGGAGTTTAGAAACTGATGAGCATATCTGTTGGTTTCATTTGTAATGAGGTTCCAGAAGTCATCAGTCAGAAAGAGGGACAGAAAGACTAAGGGTGCAGCACTGGTCAAATCTTTCTCTCCTAGATAACCAACAGGCTCATCAAAGCGTTTGATCCACTCCTGATACACTTCTTCATTTCTCAAATAAACCCAGACACCATTGTCATTGCTATTTCCAGCCCTATTTAGATCCAGATCACCCCTGCTGCCTCTACCACGTCTCCCGGCTCTCCCACGCACAGCACGACCACGTGTACTGCGGCCACTCCCACCTCTTTGGGGCACTGGATGCAGAGCTGCTCTAACCGGATCCAAAGAGCTAATGCTACTTCCAGCCCTATTTCTCCTACCCCTGCTGCCTCTACCTCTAGCAACAGCTCTTCTATGGACACTACGACCACGTTCACCCCTAACACCCCATCCCCATTGGGCAAAGGGCCGAAATGATCACTTGTTTGTGTTTCGTGAACACTCTCGCCTTGCACGGCAGCACCACTGCGCTGCAAAGATGTACCGGGAGAAGCGCGATTATTAGATGACCGATCGTCATTTCCAAAAGGCAAATATTCCCCTTCAGAGTCAGAATCCGCGAATAACATTTGCAACACATGCTCACAGTTTTTTATTAGCCATTTGGTGATTTTCTCTCAAAAATCTCACAATTTACTCGTGCGCTATGAACTGAACTGCTTCCGCATCAATGACACGATAGCTCACTTTCTCTGCTATTTCCTCGAACACTTTGAATAGGAACATGACGTCATTTTGGTCTAGAATCGAAGTACTACATGTCTGCCATCTAGTGGTAGGGAATACACATGACATATTACATCATATTAGGAACTACAGTTTATTTTATTAAGTATGACGTCTTGTCGCAATTTTGCGACTTTGGCGCTTAGAGGGTTAAGATGAAAATGACATTAAATTACCATTATATCTAGTAGATGGCAGCAGAGGATCACCCATTAGCTCAGTTGACATTTCAATTCATTACGTGTAGAACTACGTAAACCTAAATTAAACACCTCTTTTTGGCCATTGCTTTCAACAGAAATGCTTGTGATTTGGTTTTGTAATTCGAAACCAGAGCGCGCAGACAAAAACACACAGGAGTGTTTGAAAGCGGGTGACTTCAAGCGGGTACACAATTGAGTTGGTATTACTGGAACTGTAAAAAGACCCCCCACCCCAAACAATTTTAAAAACTCAGTGGATCTACACGAATCACACAAATGACCCATTTTTAATTCAAAATGGCGAATTTCACAGAAAGGTGACAAGTTTGCATGCCAGGGAACGGCTTCCACGTACGACAGTTAGCGAAAGCTAGAGATTATGGCTTATAACGTTTAAAATATTGATATTATTCCTACAAAAACGCATCGATTCACTACAGGAGGCCTTTATTCACCCCACGGAGCCATGTGAGGCACTTTTTTATTATGGATGGATGAGCTTTATTGGACTTCTTTTGGACTGTTGAACAGAAACACCCACCCGCTGCCATTATAAAGTTTGGAAGAGCCAGGACAATTTTTTATATAACTCCGATTGGATTCGTCTGAAAGAAGAAAGTCATATACACCTAGGATTGCTTGAGGGTAAGTAAATCATGGGCTAATTTTCATTTTTGGGTGAACTATTCCTTTAAGTCCGCCCCTGATTAAACAGTAAGAATAGCTCAAGAAAACAAATTTCAAAATGTGAGGTATTCACACAATCACGTTGACCTCAAGTTTGACAGAATTTAACTCCCAAAAATGAATACCACAAATGACAGAATTACTGAATTGGCCTCTGTATGAAATACACTTCGAATGAATTGAGAAAACTAACACACATTAAATTAAATGCACAAAATAACACACTTTTGGTGTCAAAATGTTACTCTGAATATTCACAGTTCTTAAGCGCACTGATTAACACTATATGAACTAGGGATGTAACAATTCACTCAACTCACGATTCAATTCGATTCACGATTTTGATTTCAAGATTCAATTTTCTCATTATTTTTTTTAACAAAATGAGATTGAAGACATTATACAGTAAATGAAAAGGTGTCGTTTTATTAGGTTATTGCTGCACATTTTGTGAAATTAAAATATAAACAAAACTAAATTGAAATTTTAAAACAAACCCCAAATCAAACAAGTTACACAAATAAAAGAAATCTCTTAATATGAACAAACAAACTAAGGCTTTGTCTGTGCTCTTTCCATTTAAAATTAGACGCAACCACTGGATTTTAATCATGATCCAAATAAAGATGCCGCAAACATGCAGCATAAGTAGTTTTTAATCTAAATTAAACTTTATAATTTCGAAATATGAAGCAAAAACAGAATGGTCTGACTTTAGTTTTGTGAAACTATACTACATAAAACATATCTGAACGAAACAGCAGACGAGATGAATGAGACGCAACTTCACTCTCTGACAGCAGGTGGCACTTATGAACAGCAATGATACAGTGTTTCCTGGGTTACCGCTGTAAACAAAGCAGCGCTTATGAACACTACTTTAATATGCATTGTTCAGAGGCAAGATGAAAAGAAAATACCACGTACATTTTTCTAAAGACAGTTCCCCTCAGAAAACACATTCATTCATATAAACTCCTACTCCAATTGTATCGCGATTTGTTTGGCATCTCAACTGATTTGAATTGTCACATATCTGAATCGATTTTCGACCGGCTCACGGTTAATCGTTACATCCCTAATATTAACTGATATTAAAAACTACTGTGGGCCCACACACACAGTTAACACTATGGCTGTCAAAAAAAAAATTTGAATTTCGAATATTCATCGAAATTAAAATAAAAATCCACATTCGAATGCAAAAACTTACATTTTAGGTGTGTGTCAGGCTGCCTTATCAGTGGCACACAAGATGTGATGACGATGTAAGTGTCGTTGCATTTTAATATTTTTCTTAGCTTATCCAGTTGAACCCACTAGATGCAGCGCTGCTACGTAGTTCATTCAAAATATTGCGAAAAAAAGGGAACATCAATGTGGAGAAGATATTGTTTACGTCAAAACTGAAACCAAGCCGTTCACACAGAACACATATTTATCGCATTTTCTAGAGGGACATCTATCACCGTTGCACTCGCATTTCACACAAGAGACCCTGCGTTCCATTCGGAAGGGCTCATCCCTATGCCCTTATCCCTTCAAAGGGTTTACCCTCCGGAGTGAGAGCTTCGAAGGGATGAAGAGTGTAGGGGTCAAAAAAACTATTTTTTTGGAACGTACTTCTATGTCATCTTAACGAGACGATCAAGGAGGCGCCTTCGTCATACATTTTGTAAAAAAAAATTTCTATGTTGTTGACCCCCAGTCGTCTTTTACATTAAACATAATGCATATTTGTATATGTAATGTAATGTAATGTAATATGTATTTGTAATGTATTGTGTCTATGTATTTGAAACATTTGAATGGACTGATAAAGGTAGCTGTAAAGTAATTGTTGAAGTACAATGTCATTTTGACCATAATAATGTACCAAATCTAACTCGTAAAAATATTATAGTAGTATAGAAAAATACTATACATACATTTATAGGCGAAGTTGAACTCTGTGACGCCAAACAACTTCCCTGTGCAAAGGATCATGGGGGCCCGAAGTGTCCATTGTAAGCCCTTCATTTAAGGCAAGGGGAGGGGCGACAGTAATAGTGCCTGCAGTGTCTTCCTTCCTCGTCTCATTAGGGGAAAGAGGCGAACACCTGGGCTGCATTTTTAATGCAATCAATAAAGGTATGAGGGTCTGGTGTTGTTTGGGAGGATTTTGTATGTGAGGGCTGCTGAGCTTCTTGCCAAGACAACCGTACCGGGACGTGGGCTGGATGTTTCTTTGCGACGTGTGCGAAGCGATTGGGAGGGATAGTTTGCAGTTTTGGGGTTTTCCCTAACAAAAGTACGGCAGCCGCCGGTGGGTTTTCCCGAACGTTGTACCCCATGTCCGATGGCGGGTAAGAAGGCCAGCAGCCCATTATTTCAGCAGCCCTTCTATCTATGGTTAATTGATTTGTGGATGTATTTAGTGTTTTAGTCGCTGGGGAGGCCTGGTTTAATGTGACTGATTAATTGTAGCCGGTCCCCCAGAGTTTGTATTTGTGTTTGTAGTTGTGTGTGTGTGTGCGCGCAGGGGTATTAATGCAGGTTATCCTTCATGTGCCATCTTCTATTTTATCTTGACGACGGCTAAGTAGTTAGCCAGAGTGGTTTTGGCATGCATTGAGTGATTTTCCTTTTAGTGTGTATTGACGTGTGTTATTTAACTGATGCACCTATGAATTGTTGTACCTTCAGTGGGCACATTCATTTTAATGTGTTGAAACCCTCGGCTGAATACCTTGCTGCACGTTGATTGCCTATTTGTCCGGGGTAGCTTGTTATTTGTCAAATACATTACTAATTGAAATACATATGTGACAATCATCTCAACCTGCTGCTTTGCCCTTCTGAGGTTTCAATATTTGTCTTATTGTATAAGAATAAAAGTGCTGTATTTCTATTCAATAATGTTGTGTGCTTGAGTCTTCTTGCTATTGGTGCCCAAATAAATGACCTTGTCCAGTCAGGACCCTTTTGGTCTCTTCTTTGACTTTTATTGTAGTGTTGCACCATCAGTTGTATCCTTCGAAATCCTTCATTCCAAAGGGCCCTTTGAAATGGCCAGTTTTGAGCACTTCGGTTTGGAACGATCCTTCAATATGCCCTTCGGAGGGCGATATATCCCACTTGGAACGCACAGAGAGTCGCATGTTTAGAAAGCCATGTAAAATTAATGTAAGTTCAACTTTTTTTCTACTTTTCTTGGTGGTTTTTCCCCATCCCACTGCATCTCATGTTTTTAAATGAAAAAGTACTCTTTGTGATTGGTTTTCGGTCCTTTGTATTAAATACCCAACAAACACAGTACTTTGTGAGGACATCGCCAGTTCGTCGTCATTTGGTCAGCGCGACATTACTTTATAGCGACGTTGTGAGGACGTCATGGTAAAGTTCCATTTTTTTAGAATCTCGGCTAACGTCCCAGAAACGTTGTGGGCTCATCCTCAAAAGACGTTGCTAGTTAGTCCCATGGAGAACGTTGTAGCGACGTGGTCAGCTGGTCTCCAGATAACTTTTCATATTATTGCACTACATGTATTATCATTGTTAAGATACCATTTGGATAGCCTATTATTTGGGAAATATACTAAATTCATCAAGCATTTTAAAAGATGGCATGAATTATTATATTTGTAGATATATAAAATATTTGTCATCAAATTAAGGACAAAACAAATAACAAATAGCTTGCTTAGCAAATAGTGATAATGTTTGTTAATAATGACAGAGATTTACTGAAAGAGGGCACGGGACAAATTAACATTTAAACCAGCATCACTTTCTGAGTACTGCGTAACGTTAAGTGTGGGTGCCCGTCATTTTGTTCTGTAACGGTCAACTTCCAGCAGACGGACACGGAGGAAAAGGTAAGCGCTAAATCTACTTTTATTCACAGTTTACTGATATAACGTTAGATGTCACCAAAGAGGAGTAGTGTTTTGTATTTTTGTAGGTTTTCTTTTAACGCGTGCTCACCAGCCAGCAGTGGCCATGATTACATTGTTTCTTGTGCGAGCGAGGATGATACGTTCAGTTTAGCTGAAGAGGAGTTTCCTGCATTGCCTATCACCCTGAGTAAATCGCCAGTCATAAAGAAAAGAGCAAGTGACGACACTCGAGTTGATATCTCGTTGCAGCTGTCAGGCATAACACAACTGATCAACAACCGCTCAGACGGAATAGAGAAAAATATCTCGGACATTTCAGCTGAACTGAAGGCAGTTGTTGAGAAGGTCACTAGTCTTGAGCAGCATATGGATGATGTTGAACGGCCTGTGGCTCAGATGCAGCGGAGGATGGATGATATGGAAACATATTTGAGAAGACGTAATATGAGGATAGCCGGGATTCCTGAATCTGTGCATGATGGCATTCGGCTTGAGGTGGTCAAAATCTGCCAAAATGTTCTTCCTAGTGCAAAGGACAAACTCTCAGATGTTATTGACATGGTCCATCGTCTCGGGAAGATACAACAAGGTGGCATGGAGCGTCCCAGGGTGACCATCATGCAGTTCTCCGTTCGCTCTTACAGAGACGCTGTTTGGAAGGCTGCAAAGAATTCTTCATATCTGAAAGATAATGGTCGGCGTTTCATGGAAGATTTCTCAGCGGGAGATTGTGAAAGGAGAAGGAAGCTGTGGCCAGAGGTCCAAAAAGCATGTGCGGAGGGGAAGACGGCATTCTTCATCAGGGGCAGAGCTTTCATTCAAGGACAGGGAGAAATAATCCTGCCTACTTAAAGTGCTTTCATCTTAATAACAGTCATTACCAGTTCTGACTTTGACTGATCTGTCAGGTGCACTTTTCAGACAAAAAATTTGTTTGTTGTATACATTTTAGAGACTGCCTCAATTTTTTTTGTTACAGTTCTTTTTGCAATTTATGATATTTAATATGGTGCTGATTTTTATCAGCATTTTTTTTTTACGTTGTGACCTATTTTCAAAAAAATGGAGTTAATAGAACTTTCTTAAAGCAGGTTAATTGTTCCAGTGTTTGTGAGTTCTTTAAATGTCTTTCTCTGTTGTGTCCTTAAATGCCAGGGGTTTAAGAGATGTTGTTAAACGCAAGGCCTTTTTTTTTCTAGACAGTTTGGTTCTGACTTTGTATTTTTTCAATAGTCTCATTCTAAAGGTAATGATGTTCATTTTTAGAAATCGCAGTGGGGTAGTGAGATATGGTTCTGTCATGGTTCGGAGCACTCTGCAGGTTTTTCCTGTTTAAAAAATAATTTTGCAGGTGATGTGTTGCACACATAGGGCTCTATCTATCATACACCCGGCGCAATGCGCCAGGCGCGACTCAAGTGTTTTTTGCTAGTTTCAGCCCGACATAGTAATCATTTTCACGTCCTGCGCCATGTTGTTTAAATATGGAGCCAGATCAGCCTAAAAAATTATACATTTACAAAAAAAAAATTAATAAATGCACAGCCAAATTTACATTTACAAAATCCGATTCATAAATTCAAAACACAATTCATAAATACACAAATATAAATATTTCCCAAAATGCTCACACAAATGCATCTTACCTAAATAAATTTAAAATCTTTACACAAATATGTATATATCAAGTTCTTGAATTAATTTTGCTTTGAATTTGTGTGCGGTATTTTTGAGACCTTCCTGGCAGGTTAAGATTCATAAATAACTTCTTTTGGAGGATGTTCCGTTCAGCCAATCGCGGTGAGCTTTTAATCCACCAATCAAAATGCTCTTTACTGAACAGACTCAAGAAGCTCAACGCTGTGCTTGTATTGTGCATTGTTCCATGATCGGGTCCTTGGTGTAAAGACATTGTTATGGGTACTCTTTTTTTAGCACCTGATTACAATTTCTACAAAATCACATTATGATTTATATCGTTCGCACAAAATACAGCTACCCAGTTAGCCTGCTGTCTTATACCATTGTGCGGATTTCCACTAGGTCCGATAGACTCTTATGTCAGAGCGTGACTGCGCCGGCGCCGCCTGCACATTCAGCTATATAGTTCTCACCATGGTCATGGTTGCCGAGCCTTGTATGTTTATTCTCTGAAGCACCGAGTCGGTCGATTGCTGCATTATGGCTTCAGCAGCTCTATAGCCCCTGAACTTATGTTTGCTTCATTGCCAGGACATACTAACAGAATGTGCTGTTTTTATATATGTTTGCTTCCCTATAGGACTTGCAAATGGCGTTAAGCAAATCAGGCTTCAGTATTCTAACGAGAAAGATGTTTCCCCAATGCGTCAGCATAGCTGTCTACAACGTCTCGTTCCAGGCCCGGACTGGTCATCGGGAGCACCGGGAGAATTCCCGGTGGCCTGGTGGCTGATTTGGCCCGCTGCCCTGTTTTTTTTTTAAATAATTTTTATTATATAATTCATATTTTATATTTATGCCTTCTCAATATACCAAAGTAATAATTTCCGATTTTTTTAGATAATTTAGATAATTTATTATTTTTTAGATAATAAATCGATAATAAATCATATATCAGTTAGTTCTGTCAGGACCACTATCGTCAAAGATGATTGACAATTAGCATACAGGTTGGATTGGCGGTATGGTTCTGTTCTGGGCAAGAACTCCCTGCGTATCCATGCATCCTAGCATGAATGAGAGCAGCGATAACCCCCCCCATCCGCCCCACCCCCCAGGGTAAACAGAACCAACATAAATGTATTGCAGATATCGTTAAAGTTCAATAATGTTATGTACACAGTTTAGAATTAGTCTGATTCAAAGGAGAATCAGAAGGCTGAATCCTGACTGACAGAGGAGGAGTTGGGGATGGAGGAGGGTAATTAGCTATTCAGCAATGCAAAAACTGCTGATAATACTGAAGGACATTATATATGAATGCTTAGATAGGTTGCATTCCCATAGGTTGATGGGGATCAGCTGAGAGTCAGCTGATGT
>NW_015558669.1:142109-142926 GCF_001515605.1 Sinocyclocheilus anshuiensis | reverse complement strand
TGCATGTTGCAGATAACCTGAGAGCATTAAATGGAACTTAGCTTGTGAAGATGTTCAAGAGAGTGAAACATAGCAGCTGTGAAGTGGATGCTTGATCTCTTGATATCGTTCTTGGGGATGAAGTTCCCATCTGAACTTGTTCTTGAGTCAGTCACATAACACGTGGAGTCCATGACAATAATGATGTGATGCGTGAATAATGCTAACTCAGTCACTTCCGAATCAGGCAGCTTATAATAATCAATGCGGTGAATTCACATGTTCAAGTTAGATGGGGATCAGCTGAGAGTCAGCTGATGTGAGCTTGACTAACGTGACCTGCCAGAACTAACGCTACGCTAGATTCTTGACTGGCAGCGCTGCACTATACGAATCAGCTCACGTGTCTTCCGCACTTCCGTCAAACGATTCCGAACAGAACCGATGCGTGGGACTCGATGAAAGAGAGAAAGAGGACAGAAGAAGCAGTGAAATGTAGAAACATCACTGACCTGTTCAGGGCTTAAAGTGCAGGTCAGTTTCATTTGTAAATACGCTAGATAATTTTGTCTTTATTAACCTAGTTGAGTAATAAACTGCTAGTATCAGTACTAGCACCCCATTATTATCATCATTCAGAATACTGTGCTAAAGGACATCAATATCGATTGTAAAGTTACATTTAAAAAAAATTAGCAGAGACAGATATTCACATGGATTTATTGTACAGGGAGTGAGGGAGCTAGAGCAGACAGCAACACAAAAAATAATATGAGTAACAGCCTAATAATACAATAGTCTGTTCAGTATTAGAATTTTTCAACAAATATATTGTACT
>NW_015558669.1:136904-141878 GCF_001515605.1 Sinocyclocheilus anshuiensis | reverse complement strand
TCTCTTCTGCTCACCAAGCTTGCATTTATTTGATCCAAAATACAGCAAAAACTGTAATATTGTGAAATATTTTTATATTTAAAATATTAAATATATTTTAAAATTTAATTTTTTCCTATGATTTCAAAGCTGAATTTTAAGCATCATTACTTCAGTCACATGATCCTTCAGAAATCATTCTAATATGCTGATTTGCTGCTCAAAAAACACATTATTATTATTATTATTATTATTACTACTACGTTGAAAACAAAGTAGATTTTTTTCAGGTTTCTTTGATGAATAGAAAGTTCAGAAGAACAGCATTTATCTGAAATAGGAGTCTTTTGTAACATTATACATGTCTTTATCATCGCTTTTGATGAATTTAGCAAAGATAAATATATGTATAATGTTACAAAAGCTTTGCTGTATTTTGGATCAAATAAATGCAGGCTTGGTGAGCAGAAGAGACTGCTTTAAAAACATAAAAAAATCTTACTGTTCAAAAACTTTTGACTGGTAATGCATATGTGTATGAAACATAGGTTTGTTAAATCTAGGGTATTTAAGTCATTTTAAGATAAATAACATTCTGTGCTAACAAATTTTAAATGAGGTGGTTGTTTTCAACAAGGTGGACACAGTTGAATGTGGTTTTGCGCAGCTTGTCAGTGAACAACGGCTCTGTGTAGTAAATGCTGCTCCATGTGAAAGCACGCACGTGATGGAGATTTACCACCGATTACAGACCCGGCTTTACTGACAAGATGCGCATTAAATATCGCATGCGATTTATCGTGCAGCCCTACTTAAGGGTATAAATTACTACTCTAAGGCAGTGGTTCCCAACCCTGGTCCTGGAGGCACCCCAACACTGCACATTTTGCATGACTCCTTTCTCTGATGCACCAATTTCAGGTCTAGAAGTCTCTACTAATGAGCTGATGACCTGAATCAGGTGTGTTTGATTAAGGAGACATGCAAAACGTGTAGTGTGGGGGTGCCTCCAGGACCAGGGTTGGGAACCACTGCTCTAATGTACTAATGTGTACCTATTAGGGGTAAAAAAAAAAAAAAAAGAACAAAGATGTCCTTTTAAGAGTACTGCTCCAGTGACAAGCTGTTGTACCCCAAAAGGTAAAATTTTGGCCCCTTTTTTTCTGTGTGGCCGGGATGAGTGTGAGATTTCCCAGCCTGAAATTGCGTCCCTGTCCGGCCCTGTTTCGAACACACACAGAGCGGAGAGAAAAAACAGCTATCACCACCTAAGGGAGATTTCGGACACACACAGTGGAGAGATTTCAGCATGGAGGATGAAAACCAGACTCAACGAGTGAGTAAAGTCGTTTTTTTATCTGATGGCATTTTCTTAAATATTTAAAATTTATTTAGGTAAGATGTATTATTTTTGAGGCTGATCTGGCTCCATATTTAAAGAGCAAATGCATTTGTGCCCATTTGTGCGCTCATGGGCGTGCTGGTCTGAAAACGAGGTGTGTTCAGGCGCATTGTTGGTGCGTTGCTATTTTGAGGCAACTGAAATAGACTGCGCCATTGACCAACTAAAACCTGGTCTAAAGTCAATGGCAGTCAATGGTGCAGTAGTTTTTTTTTGTTATTTAAAGAGTGCGTTAGCATAGGCGGTTCCACAGCGCACGTACACTCTGCTTATTACACACACAGGGATGCACAGCAGCACACAACACTGCCAAATATTAAAAATTAAAGGATTGCAATGTAAAAGATTATTATTGTGTAGGCTACATAAATATAAAAATGTCTACATGTCATAATGGATAGTCATTGCATGTATCAGAATTAGGCTACCTATTTGCTCACTCACGAGCAGCTCCGTTTCATCTCTGGAGACGTGTTCTGTCTTTGCAGACAGATTGCTGGCAAATTCCACCGTGCAAATAGCAAATCCGCCATGGCACGAGCGCAACTGGCTCTTAAAGGGAATGGGAGATGAGACTCTGATTGGTTTATTGCATGTTATGCCCAAAACACACCCATTACTCATTAAGAGAATAGGGACAACCCTTTTAGACCATGCGCCGGGCGCGCCTACCATTTTTCCCGTCGTTAAACTAGCAAAAGTAGATTTGGACACGCCCTAAGTGCACCTGTGCCGTGTGCTTTAGACCTTGCGCTTAGATTGTTAAAATAGGGCCCATAATGTGATGAATATGGGCACTTTATTTTGTTAATTCTAAAGTGTTATAATCTGAATCTTATTGTTGTTCATTATTATGGGTATATAACTAGATCTGAGAATGATCAGTTATTATTTGTTTTGGAAGATAAGCTTACTTTATTGGCAGTCAAAATTTCCAAATGCTTATTTAGTGTTCTAATTTATTCAGTTAGGAACCTAGGTGTGCTATATGATAGCAATCTTTCCTTAGAAAGCCACGTTTCTAGCATTTGTAAAACTGTATTTTTCCATCTCAAAAATATATCTAAATTACGACCTATGCCCTCAATGTCAAATGCAGAAATGTTAATCCATGCATTTATGACCTCAAGGTTAGATTATTGTAATGCTTTATTGGGTGGTTGTTCTGCATGCTTAATATATCAAATTTACTTTTTTTTTCATCTTTATAATATACTGACAAAAACCTTAAAAACACAGATGACACAGAGCAATGTTGGGGGTCACGCAATACAAGTAAGGTGAGTTATGCAATCAGATTACTTTTTTCAAGTAACTAGTAAAGTTATGAAAGTTACTTTTTCCCCATTTATTCACTGACTCCTCTCTGTCGCCATGTTGAGAGTGCAGAAGCATATACCTTTTTGCTTTTTTTGTTTTGTTATTAAACAACAAACAAACAAGCAAGCCCAGAGAACAAAATATAGAACAAAAGCCCAACACAAAAGTAACGCAAGTAAGTAATGCAATTAGTTAATTTTTATTGAGTAATGCAATATTGTACTGTATTATGTTTATAAGTAACTTTCCCCAACACTGGTAAAGCGAATTAAATAGCTTTTCCAAAAGCTTAAATGATTGTTTAAAATATTAAATATAGAAGGTGCACAGTGTCAGACAAACAAATACAAAACACCATCATGGTAGCACACATGGCACTAAAATAACGCAATAAACAATTAACAACATGCAGTAAGATGTAGCACACAACCCTAATGTGCATAATTGATATGGGGTGGGGGGGGCAGTATATCAGTGAAAAATTATTACATGTGAGCTGTCATACAGAGAATTCTGGGAATGTCCATTTACAGAATTTCACTGCATATTAAAATATGAGTTTTTCACTCCGAAAAACTGTATTTTACTGTAAAATTACAAGGAATTTCCCATTCAATTCATTACAGCTTTTCACTGTAGAGTAAGGGGAACTTGTGACTTATTATTTACGTTTATTTAAAAATATATATATATTTGAATTTAATTTAATTTTTGGGGGGGATGAAACAATATCAGAATATTTCAAACAGTTTAGTACTGTACAGATTGAGAGTGATTAGTTGACATGACTATGAAGATTGAAACCGAAAAAGTAAATTCATCTATTTTAATAAACTGAATGCACAAAAAAGAGGTTTTTATATTTATCATCAGTAAATCAAATTTATGATGATATCTAAATTTGTGATTTATGCCGTTTATTTAAATGTGATCTAAAATCCTAATTTCTCCTGAGGATATTTCTCCTAACAAGTCACAGCTGCAGTTATAAAGAAGCCAGTCACTTCAGTTTCTGATCTTTCTGTTGTTTGTGTACACATTACAGCATACACATTACTATAAAATCTACCTATTTCAATCTTATTTCTCAGGAAGACGCTGCTAAAATGACCATGAACTTAACGGTAAATTACTGTTAAATGGTTAACGGTACGTTCCCCTACTATTTACGGTGAAAAACTGTATTGGACATTACATGTCATTTTAAGGTAGTATACCATTTTTGGAAGTGGAAAAAGAACATATAATTTACAGTGAATAACCGTAAATTGACATTCCCAGAATTCCCTGCGTTACATTTCAAATTTGTTTTTTGTTTTTTTTAAATAACTATGTTTCTTAGTTGTTGTTTTTTCTTATCAGTTGTGTACATATGGTTGTATGTTACATCTAATGTTTTTAAATTAATGTTTATTGCATTATTTCAGTTTCATGTGCGTTACCATGATGGTGTTTAGTGTTTAGTAGATTTCAGTACTTTAATAGGTTGGTATATTAACATGATATCAGTTAATGAAATTACGGTATTAAAATGTAAAATTTAAGTTAAATCCTTAAAACCCAAAATGTTGCTACCATATTTTTTATTGTAAAAATCTGGCAACCACAGCTGTAAATTGTTTTACTGTAAATTGTACGGAATGTTTTATTTTTTTTTACAGTGCAGTGTTAACCCCCTGGGGTCGACAGTTCCGCCAGCGGAACTTTTTGCAGATTTGAATGATGACCGCGAAAAGAACTAAAATGCTCCTTCATACTTGACCGTACATATAAGAGTAATACAGCATTTAAATCTGTAAAGGGTCTACTTTTATTTGTGTACACTCACAATATCAACAAAACATTGTGCTTTTGCAAAATAAAGAAAATAAACAGGGTATGCTTTTAGCCGTCTGATTCTCCACGCATATCTGTTTGAAACGCGTCACTAAAATGAACTGAAACTCAGCGAATATTTGACACACACACATGAGAGATATATCTATAGAAAGCTTGACATGTCTACTTTTAAACGAAGTAAGTCATGACAGAAACAAATATTATGTGACAAAGTAATCAGTATGAAACCAACGCGATGTCAAGTCTTGGCCGTCACCTTCATTATCGCTAATGTGACCACGCCCACGCGCCGATCGCTCTTTTGATATTACAATCGTCCACGTGAGACGTGTGCATGTAAACGCCCACATCACAGCAAACAAAGCAGTGAGACGTTTCCTCAAGTTCATCTCGGCTACTTCGCTTCTGGAAGAAGACGCGCTGAGAGGAATAAG
>NW_015558669.1:132292-136885 GCF_001515605.1 Sinocyclocheilus anshuiensis | reverse complement strand
ATTATTGTAGCCCAGTTTGTGCTGATTACAGTGTTATTAAACTTTAGACATTCAAATGTTTGTAAGCAACTGAAAAAAGCACAAATGTCAGGGCATGTCAAAACCTTTCCAGGCCCCAAAACACCCTTGGACCCCAGAGGGTTAATAAACAAACTCCAGCTTGTCCAAAATGCAGCAGCTAGAGTTGTTACTAGAACCAGGAAGTATGACCATATTAGCCCGGTTTCCGAGGTCACCGTAGCCACCAGATCCAGTCTGTATCCAGATCAGATGGTCACTGCAGTCACCTGGATCCAGTATGACATCACAGGAGGTGCCTTAAAGGTACATAACAAATTAGGTGGCCGTTACAAGTCTCAGAGGTTGCGGGTCATTTCATTCACTACAAATGTTAACAATTACAAAGGGGGTTTTCACACAAACACGCACATACAGATTTGATAAATTTATTTCTTAATTGCAGTGACTGCTCTAAAATACGAAGCACCAATGCTTTAAGATTAACTGATTTTTTCCCCAAGGCATTGTTAGATGCCAGTGTTTCCTGTCATAGCTGTGAAAATATTTGATTTTAAAAGCAGTATCATAGCTATCAAACTATTTCTTGTTATAATTTTAAACCTGTATTTAACCAGAATGATCAGAATTTAACCAGAATTAGATTGATCTCAAAGTAAAAAAGGTGCTTAAGTCTGATTTTGTAGTGGCTGTGCTTTAAAATTAAATTAAAGAAGATCTGCATATTTATTTATATATTTATTCATTAAGCAGAAGATTACTGCTACCTAGTTGAAAACAAACACTTATAAATGAACATGACATGACATTACCACTATGACCAGTACATGGCTGCAGAGGATCACTTGATTCATGTATTCACTTGCCGTTTCCACTCCCATATGTATAGTTAATCAAAGGGTGAGCGATTTATGTAGTTACTTGAATTGAAATAGTTACACTACTTATTACATTTTAAATAGGGTAACCTGTAAACTGTAACCTATTACATTTACAAAGTAACCTTCCCAGCACTGCCTAACAGTAACCGTCAGAAAATTTTCTGGAAGTCAATGGTGAAAAAAGTGTCAAAGATGCGACCCCCCCTCTCCCAATTTTTCATGCCACAGCAAAAATCAAGCGTTGTATAATATCCCCATGAACTCCTGATGGCCATATATTGGTCACACTGTAGTTAAGCAGTTATAAAACATAAAAGATGTATGTTCTTTTTTTTTCAAAATTATGCATATTTTTGTACGTATTCGCACAAAATGTAAACATGATGTAAAATTCACATTAAAGAAGATCTGCATATTTATTTATATATTTATTCATTAAGCAGAAGATTACTGCTACCTAGTTGAATAATGAAAGGGTGAGCGATTTATGTAGTTACTTGATAATAATATTTTGAGCTCATTTAAAATTCTAAACAACAACAACAAAAAAGCTTCTTTGTTTATATTTTGATTATTTATAAACTTTTATTAAAGAAATGTGTAAAATGTTGCTCATCAGAATCATGGGTTCGATCGAAAAATGTAGGCCTGTATGTTAAATGCAGTGCAGTTTTCTCTGGATAAAAGTAGCCTATATAAATGTAAGAGCCCTTGAGCAGATCAGATAAGACCAAATGAATGAATGAATGAATGAATGAATAGTAGGCTAATAATAATAATAATAATAATGATGATGATAACCAAAAAATAATAATAATAATTAATGTGTTATTTTCTTTCCTTTAAGTAAGCGTGCATTAAACGATTCAAAGGTTATCAGAATTAAAAGTTAAATCTGTCATTGCAGCTTTTTGAAGTGTGAATTTTGTTTGGAAGGATGAAATGATAGTAGGCTACATTTTCGTCAGTTATTTTATCGGTTATTAAATCAGATACATAGAAGCACAGTAAAATTACATTTATTTGAATGCATTTGTGAGAGCGCGATTACGTGTAAATTAGTCCTGCCTGTCTGTGCAACGTCTCTCTAGTAATAGTGGAGCTGTGGATTTTGATTACTTCAAAACACAAATAAATTTTCGGTATAATTTTTCTGTTTCTAAGCTTGTTTATTGCCAAATCACAGGGCAGCGTTGACAATATTTTTTGTTTCTGTGTGTGAGTGATCCGTTATGTGTCTGTACATGTGTGCGTGCAGTACAATCCTTGTAGGCAGAACTAGTTTAGAACGGCTATAGTTATGGCATTAATTGTGCTAGTGATTGAGCGGTAGTGGAGCACTCTGAGAGCGAGCGAAAACCAGAATTCTCCGACTTTCAAAAGATCCCCGCTTCAGTTAAAATCACGCTGCTCCCCTCTCAATGCACTTCGATCCCATACGCTGCTTTGGGGTGGCAACTGGGGTGGCAAAGCTCATTTTAAGGGTGGCAGTTGCCACCCCGTGCCACCCTTGTGGACACGCCACTGACTACAATCAAATAAAGAAATCAAGTGACAGTTACCAAAGTATTTCTATGAGAAAATAACGGCAACACAACGTGAAAATAGCGTTCATCAAATGAGACATCAGCTAGTTTCTTTAGAAAATGTACCATGTTTTTACTATAGTAAATATAGTTTAATAGCGTTTGTAATTAAACTATAGCCACACATTTACATTGTCTGAGAGTCTATGAAATGTACTTTAATATCATAAACCATAAAATGTAGTCAGCTTTCTTCTACTATGGTTCATTTTCATAATAGGGCCTAGGTAAACACAGGTCAAAGTTAACACGTTCGCGTTTGCTTGATTCGGCCAGCTGCACATGTGACGCCGAAAGTAAAATCCTGTCAATCCAGAAACCTGCGGCTGAACCAGTGAAGTTCGGTAGCTTAGTGGTTCAATTACTGGCGTCTTATACTGGCAGACTTTTTTGTTTATTTTCCGTACTTAAACTGCTACGGGCGATCATACCAATAATTTGTAATCTTTACAAGAATATCAAAATCATGTAATGAGCAAGTGTGCATTTATTAGACAGCTTAATATCACGTCAGCTTGTGCTTTCAGAATCGGCGAATCTGCCGCGGGCGTTCCATCACATCAGCACCGGAGACCTGAACCAAGTTGGTCACCAGATAACACGGTCACCAGTTAAACCGAAACACGGGCACTCGAATAATTGGCGCGCCACAAATATTCACCTGGGTACACGATTCAAGTCAAAATAAACTATGAGAAGAGTGGAAAATAATTTAGTATATAATAAAAGTGTTTTCTTGACATTTTTTCAAGGCACATCTTTTTTTATGTGATCACATTAAAGCGCATCTGCTAAAATTCGAGTAAAACTGCTTAGGCTACATTTTATATTTTATCCTGGGATAAATCTGGGGTGGCAATGCTTTTTCTTAGATCCTCCCCTGTCTGGAGCCATGAAATAGCACCTACCTGTCGCTGAGAAATATTTACTGGAGTGTAAATTTAAAAAAAAAATGTTTCAACTAGCCCCGATCTGCTCCATGGGCTGCCTTTGTTGACCTTACGGATACCTTGAAATTGGGAATTCTGTTGTGCACAGGTCGAGGGAAACTGGCCAGGTTTTTCACTTCAATGTAGTTCCATACTTTATGGCGTATATCCCATTTAGTATCTCCTAAATGTTAAAACAACAAGTCACGAGTTAAAGACAAACCTGAAGTCAAGTAAAGAACACAACAACATTAAATAAAATAAGACAAGAAAAGAAAAACCTTGATTCATTTTTATGACTGACTCCATTATGCGGAAGAGTTCACAGTTCTTTTCTTGATTAGGCTTGTGTATGAGATTAGCAAAATCTGCGCAGAATCGATCACTGGTGATCACCGCGAGATGCATGCCGGTTAGAAAAGTGTCTGGCTGCGTCCGAAACCGCCTACTCAATGAGTAGGTACTTAATTTCATTAAGTACTTACTTAACGAGCTCTAAAAGAGTAGAGCTGCGTCCGAAATCGCATACTTCCATACTATATAGTAGGCGAGAAACAGTATGCGAGGCGAGTAGTATGTCCGAATTAACATGATGGACTGTCGTGGAAGCCGGAGGTTTGGACGGAGGTCAGATCCATCTTTGAAATACAATCGAAGAATTAGCACAGCAGCATGCAGGCGGCAGTCAGTTGTAGGGCTCACAGTCTGTAAATGTGTGCCCTCCTGGGATAGAAAAGTATCCATCGGCGAGCACTCAAGAAGCTGGGCAGAAGCAGTAGGACATCCGGGAACTTCTCGACTACTCTTTTGTGAATACTGAGGTTTCGGACATACTTGTTCGCTCGCCTACTGCTTTTCCCCTACTATATAGTAGAGAAGTAGGCGGTTTCGGACGCACTTTAAGTAGACGCGTATCCGAATCTCACGAGAATTAGTACGTCACCCAGGTAATTCTCGCCTACTCTTTTATAAATACTAAGGATTCGGACATACTTATTCGCTCGCCTACTGCTTTTCGCCTACTATATAGTAGAGAAGTAGGCAGTTTCGGACGCACTTTAAGTAGATGCGTGTCCGAATCTCGCGAGAATTAGTACGTCACCAAGGTAATTCTCGCCTACTGTTTTATGAATACTAAGGATTCGGACATACTTATTCGCTCGGCTACTGCTTTTCCCC
>NW_015558669.1:124425-129164 GCF_001515605.1 Sinocyclocheilus anshuiensis | reverse complement strand
TTTAAAATATGAGACACCAATGTTTCAGGAGTTTAGGACCTATTTGGGTTTATGTATATGATTTATTTTTTCAGGCATTGTTAGATGCTAGTGTATCTTGTCATAGCTATTCAAAGATTTGATTTCAAAAACAGTATCATAACTATTAAACTATGATTTTAAATATGTTTTTAACCTCAGAATGATCTCAAAATCAGTCTGATTTTGTGGTGGCTGTGCTTTAAAATTAAATCATTATAATCTTAATTTAAGTGATGAAGGATTTTGAATGTCTTGACAGTAATGAGGGTTGTACTAAGGTTAACCCTGCCTGGTCTAAATGTTGGAAAACTTTCATTAGAAATTTAGAAAAGTAATCAAATGTAATCAGTTGCATTACTTTAATCGAGTAATTGAAATAGATACACTACTTATTACATTTTAAATAGGGTAACTTGTAATCTGTAATCTATTACATTTCCAAAGTAACCTTCCCAACACTGGACCTGACACCTTGCAACTCTGTTTTCAGCATTTAAACATCAAAATCATGATACCCTTCAATAATATAATAGGCTACAATTAGGTTTATGCACTCCCCATGCATGAAGAAAATAAGGTTGCATCCCAGGAGCTCTACAAGAATGTTATAGAGTGATTAATGCAGCCAAGGAAAACATGAAGAAAAGAAAGTGGAAAATAACACAGGTAAGACAAATAAATTAATTCTTTCCATCTACATATTAAACTGTTGGTAAGCCGAAAAGAAAAGTAATTTAGGAAAATTATTATTTTAGTTATTGCATTTAAGACTGCTATACCATGTGCAGCTAAAAATAAAAGTAATGTAGCCTATGTCCCAATGTGGCTATAAGGAAGCGTCGATCAAATGAGCACATGATCGAATGACATCACGTTAGGGCACGCAGCATGTATCCATGGCAACGCTCAGCTGCGTAGTGACAGTTAACGGTCCTCGGTGATTCCGACACGGCCTTGAGTTTTCGCTTTCGTTGGTCGAAAAGGTTTCATATTTATTTTAGAACTACAGTAACATCCCAGCAAACATTGGTCCGACGGCAACGTCGTGTCCCTGGCCAAAAATAGTCGCGGTAGGACGGCATAAATCGGTAAAAATATGTAACACAGAACATTTCCTAAAAATGCATTCAGATGCGTTTGTGCAACTCTACAGTTATCTGGGGTTGCATATATAATTGTTACCTTTACTTTGTTAGCTAAGTGTAGTACAATATGTATACCCTGTTGTGAATCAGTTGTGAGAGGACGTCGTCCACTAACGTCCTTTACACGTGCATTTATAGTCCACCACTACCCTCTATGAAATTCCTATGAAATATGCAAAAGCAATTGTGCTTACACCTTTGTTAATACTCCAATAATTAAATTAAGTGCCCTAAGTAGTTTTTAAGAGGTTGTGGGTAGCCTAACGTCCACTGACGTCCTTTACACGTCTATAGTCGACCAAGACCAATTGTAAAAAAATCAATAAATCTTTATGAAATACACAATCATTTATATTTACATCACGATCATTTGTATTTATTTTAATGACTAATTGTATTCACAAAGTGCCCTGTGTGGTTAAGTGATTGTGAAAACACTGGATTTTAGTCATTATTCGACCCGTTTTCCCTATACATTACAATACGATTTTATTTTATTTTTTAATGAAATTTATGCATATACATATGAAACAGATATATATCCGGTCACCATTTCAAGTCTGAGTTTTATGTGAATTTCCAAAACTCTGCTGCCAAGATGTATATATTTTTTGCAAAATCCCGCGATAGGATAGATTATCTCGCGAGAGAGCGTTAACGCATTTTCCCGAAATGAAGTGTTTAATCAAGCAACATGTGAAGAATAGATGGCAGAAATATTGGGAAGAAGAAAGAACAGGGAGATGGTTTTATAGCATTCAAAGAATTGTTGGTAAGTACAGAGTAACAGGAAGAAATAGACATGAGGAAACTGTTGTCCTCAAGGAAAATAAAGAAAAACTTAATTTGATGAACATTTTGGGGAATAAATCAGGGGATAAAAACTTTCAATTTTGTATGCGTTATTTAAAGGACACGGGATTATATAATAGAATTTAGTGAATTTCCATGGCAACTCCCGCCGCTCTAGTGTTTGATTGCTACACCAAAGTTCAGAGCGCGCTAACTAATTAATTAAAACACGCAGGATTTACATAAATAAACATATAAAGATTTCGTAAATAACTTAAATCTAATTAAATTATTATTAAATCATCCCCTTAAGTTTTTTTTTTTTTTTTGTAGTTCTATGACCCATTCATATGTGAAAAATGCCACCCCTGCACGTGGTAGTCACACCAGCACTTTTATAGTCATAATAAGTATAAAAGTATAACAAGTTTAAGTTTTACAGTTTAAGATTTGGTGTTTTTTTTTTTTACAAACACTCAACCCCCTATACCTATATCAGACGTTATGATTTCGATCAGACGCGTCGGCTGTGTCGGTTGATGAGTCAACGTGATTTCGACGTTGAATCGATGTTTTGTTGTCGGCGAAATAACGTTCTGATGTTCCGACCAAATAGTGACCGTTGATTCAACATCGAAATTTGATTGACGACCGATATTGACCTTTACAACCAAAACTCGACGTTGAATCAACGTCTGCTTGCTATCTGGGACGTCCACTGACGTCCTTTACACGTCTATAGTCGACCAAGACCAATTGTAAAAAAATCTATAAATCTTTATGAAATACACAATCATTTATATTTACATCACGATCAAGTGTTTAATCAAGCAACATGTGAAGAATAGGTGGCAGAAATATTGGGAAGAAGAAAGAACAGGGAGATGGTTTTATAGCATTCAAAGAATTGTTGGTAAGTACAGAGTAACAGGAAGAAATAGACATGAGGAAACTGTTGTCCTCAAGGAAAATAAAGAAAAACTTAATTTGATGAACATTTTGGGGAATAAATCAGGGGATAAAAACTGATCTGATCTGATCATCATCCAGTCTGTCTGCAATGACGTGAAGAAACAGAACAAACTGAGACAGACAACGTCTCCAAGATGTTTCAAGAAACCTACCTGCAAAGCTACAGTACTGTTAAAAGTATTAGGCACTTGTGTAAAAATGCTGTCAAATGAGAATGCTGTCAAATTTTCTTTATCAGTTAACTTCTATTACCTAAATTAAATCAACATTTGGTGTGAGCATCCTTTGTGTTTAAAGCAGGTTTTGCCCTCGGTGCACTTGAGCAGAGTTTCTCAGGAGCTTTGCAGGTAGGTTTCTTGGATATGCTATTTACCCATCATACATATAAAGTTTAAGACATCATCTAACTCCTTATTGTCAGACATATCAGAACGGAAAAGAACCTTACTGATGGAAATACTACAGAGCTGGTGGATTTATTTATATTAAGCCACGCTGCAGGTGCATGTTATTGTTGATTTTATTATTATTATTATTATTTTTTTAAATATTCATATTCTCTTTCCTCAGATGCTGTGAAGAGGTGAAGCCCAAATGATACAGACTCAGACATGGATGCAGCAGTGCCAGAACACCTGAAGCATGCTCCAGGAAGTGCTGGGGCTTGTGGATATAAAAAATTAGCCATAAACAACTTTCACAAACTCTAAAAACATTTACACATGTGTTAACCATTATACAGTATTTTTGTTGTTTACTTGTTTGATTTATGGCTGTTTAACAATAATGCAAGACTGTTGGGGGGAAAAAAATAGTACTGCCACAGCTCTGACTTCCATGCATCAATGGTGGAACACATGAACCTCACTCCTGGAAGAGCTGGTGTTTGTGGACCAAGAAAATGAGTAAACATTTTGATTTTTTTTTCTTTTGTTGAAAGACTCTAAAAATAGTTACATATGTATTCACTGTGCTCCCGTACTTCTGTTATTTTCTTGTTTGATTAATGGCTGCTTAGCATTAATGTAAAAATGTTAGAGAAAATGCCATTGCCATAGACTCAGACTTAACCACATTCTACTATTTTTATTTTCTTGTTTGAGTAGTAGCTGTTTAACAAATGGAATAAAAAAAATTTTTAAATGTAGTATTCACAATAAAATATGTGGTAAATTAGAACACTCTTCTTTTTACTTTAGTCCACAAATGTGTTATTGTTTGTGATACACGTGATTAAAACGTTTTATAGACGTTCAGGTCTGACTGGACCGATTTTGGACCTTTTTAGAACATTGGTCAAATTCAGATGTGCCTTTCACGATGTTGCACAATGGGTGTGTGATTATTTTATATGCAGGCTTATACTTAAATTATGCAGCAACACATCTTATAAACATCCATAAGATGACACATCTAGACGTCCAGGGACATGCAGAAAAGACGTGTAATTCACGGACAGAAGACGTCAAAGACGTCGGTTCAATTTTCATTTTGGATATATTTTTCAACCATGACGGGACGTGTCGGAGGGACGTCTTTTCAACGGTCATTAAACGTCCAAATGTTTGCTGGGAACCAACTGTGTTTATATGTAAACCTTGTGTGTTTTTGACAGTATTAGACGCGAAATCAATCAGACGCGAAAGACAACTTAGTCTAGTAATCAGGTGCTTTTTGACAGGCTCAGTGTGAGCGCGCTTCATTAGTACGCGCTCAGAAAAATCGCATGCGGAACAGCACGTGAATTAAATGTTTAACCGGTATTGCTTTAAAGCAGATGGAAATAATGTAGTTTTGTGATTGCGCATA
>NW_015558669.1:121829-124063 GCF_001515605.1 Sinocyclocheilus anshuiensis | reverse complement strand
GTCAGAAAGTCCAACAGCCAGTTGCACAGCGAAGTGTTGAGCCCCAGCTGGACCAGTTTGTGAATGAGCTGTTGAGGGATGATTGTGTTGAATGCTGAACTGAAGTCTATGAACAGCATTCTGACGTATGAACAGCATTCTGACGTATGAGAACTTTCACAAACTCTAAAAACATTTACACATGTGTTAACCATTATACAGTATTTTTGTTGTTTACTTGTTTGATTTATGGCTGTTTAACAATAATGCAAGACTGTTGGGGGGAAAAAAATAGTACTGCCACAGCTCTGACTTCCATGCATCAATGGTGGAACACATGAACCTCACTCCTGGAAGAGCTGGTGTTTGTGGACCAAGAAAATGAGTAAACATTTTGATTTTTTTTTCTTTTGTTGAAAGACTCTAAAAATAGTTACATATGTATTCACTGTGCTCCCGTACTTCTGTTATTTTCTTGTTTGATTAATGGCTGCTTAGCATTAATGTAAAAATGTTAGAGAAAATGCCATTGCCATAGACTCAGACTTAACCACATTCTACTATTTTTATTTTCTTGTTTGAATAGTAGCTGTTTAACAAATGGAATAATTTTTTTTTTTAAATGTAGTATTCACAATAAAATATGTGGTAAATTAGAACACTCTTCTTTTTACTTTAGTCCACAAATGTGTTATTGTTTGTGATACACGTGATTAAAACGTTTTATAGACGTTCAGGTCTGACTGGACCGATTTTGGACCTTTTTAGAACATTGGTCAAATTCAGATGTGCCTTTCACGATGTTGCACAATGGGTGTGTGATTATTTTATATGCAGGCTTATACTTAAATTATGCAGCAACACATCTTATAAACATCCAGAAGATGACACATTTAGACGTCCAGGGACGTGCAGAAAAGACGTGTAATTCACGGACAGAAGACGTCAAAGACGTCGGTTCAATTTTCATTTTGGATATATTTTTCAACCATGACGGGACGTGTCGGAGGGATGTCTTTTCAACGGTCATTAAACGTCCAAATGTTTGCTGGGTATATAATATTGACAGATATTGAACTTAAATATTGAATTTCCATATGGTAAAAATACACACTGATACGCCTATATGCGGCAAAAAGGCCTTTGTGCGCTAAATTTCGGACCGCTTGGTCTAAATCCAAATGTGTGTTGTTTTTTGTTTTAGGTTAGAAGACAATGGGAAGAATTGCCATCGGACTAACCACAGCTGACAACCCACGCACACACGGAAAGAGCGCCGCAACTTTACAATTGTTCAATTAAAATAAACGTATTTTGCTCCATACAACGTGTCTGTTGTCTTTGATTAGCCTAAAAGTAAAATAAAATGACATTCAGAGGACTTAAAGCGAAAGTCCCCTAAACGTCCCGAATGGCCGCTGCACGTCCTGTGAACGTTCCCTTGAACGTCTGCTCGACGTCAAGGGGACCCTACACACTGACGTCCAGGGGACGTTTGCAGAGGCCATTTAGGGGACGTCCTGGGGACCTTTTTTTGTTAGCTGGGTATGTATTTAAATGATGCATGAATGTTACCAAACACTATGACAGTGCCATCTCTGTGTGAGATATGTGATTGTTGTCATATTTATGTAAAAATCTGAAATACATGTTTGTATTAAAGTAAAAATGGATGATAAATACACCTTTCGTATGGAATTAAATAGATAATAAACAATATCTTGTTCATATTTATTTTAATATAAAAGCAACAGAACTAATATATCAGCTTAATGCTCATTGGTTTAGACCAGTGTTTCCCAACCGGGGTGCCGTGTAAAAAAAAAATAATTTTTAATATTTTTAAATTGCTAAAATATTCAAAAAAGCAGTTATTATATAATATCCATTTCTGATGTCGCCAATAATTAGAGATGCACTGAAATTCCGGCTGCCGAAAATTAGTTCACCGCTCAGGATTCACTTTCACGTGGTGTGATGCTCTGCGTATTATCCCGCTCTATGCGTATGCGTGCTCCGCTCAGTCGCTCACGGCCCATGTGAGCGCTCCACTCATATACCGTTCATGCTCATCGGAACAGCAAAGTCCACTCAAAAATCGAGCTGATAGGAAACATGTAGTACAGTATTGTTTCTGTTTGCAATAGCCCTACTGTGCTGTAACAAGGTGTGGTAAATGGGCAACCCTGGTAACGCTGCCCTCTCATTCATTGATCTGCTAACCGTTATGCTCATGTGTCCTCTGATAATAATAG
>NW_015558669.1:117478-119989 GCF_001515605.1 Sinocyclocheilus anshuiensis | reverse complement strand
TTTTTTTTTTATAATATTAAAAATATCTGTATGACAGTATATTCTGCAGTTCTTCCCTGCTGTACCGAATATCTGTACTTTTCAAAGTATCATGTCGAAGTTAGAAATTCAAATATTGTGACAAAATTAATTTTGTAGGGTGCCACAAATTTGTTAAAATTTCCAAAGGGTGCCGCGACTAAAGAAAGGTTGGGAAACACTGGTTTAGACAACTGCGGTGCTGCGTTCTCTACTAAAATGTTTTATTTTTTTTATCTGATTTCATGTGATTATGTGTTTAAATTATGCATGAATATTCCCAAACACTTTAACAGTGCGATCTCTGTGCGAGATATGTGATTGTTGTCATATTTCTATAAACATCTCAAATATATGTTTGTATTAAAGTAAAAATGGATGATAAATACGCCTTTCGTATGGAATTAAATAGCAAGCACTTTGAGTGTCTTGTTCATCATATTTATTTTCATATAAAAGCAACAGAACTGAAATTATATCATGTTTATCAGCAGCACAGCACACGAGTGAGAATAACGCGATATCCGCCTTTGATCTTGTATGTATCTGTTCCACTTCCAGAGGTCAGAACTGTCCGTCTTGACTGCGCTTATTTCAATCCTCCCCTCACTGCAGCCGCCTACTCTCGCCTACATTTCAGGCGAGGCGAGGCGCATCTCAAACCCAAGAACCTAAGAGCTTCTACCCAATTCAAAAGCTGCGTCCCAATTCAAAGGCTGCATCCTTCGAAGGGCGCATTTGAAGGCCGGTTGCGTCACTGCGGCGCGATGAAGGCTGCCGCAATTCGAACAGAGGGTGCTTCTCAATTCTGCATCCTCCTTTTCTTTCCTCGCTTCCTTTCCTCGCGTCTTAGCTCCACCCGTTCAGGATGCGAGGGAAGGACGCAAGGAAAAGAAATGAGGACGGAGGAATTGAATCAAGTAAAATGATATAAGGCTTGTTTGAGATGCATCGGCGCTGCGCAGGCTGATCGGCGTATGACATCAAAGTACAGCGAGAGCGATTCAAAAGCTTAAAGAGTCGTCTGCTCTCCAATCACTCTCGTGATACTTTGATGTCATATGCTGATCGGTCTGTGCAGCGCCGATGCATCTCGAACGAGTCTATATCCTCGCTCCCTTTAGCATCACTTCAAAGCGTCATCGGCTGCTTCTAAAGGGATCTTCCCTTATGTTGTTAAAGTTTGTTATTTAAGACATTCATAATACATATTAATAAAGCAAGATGCCCATATATGACATATATGGTTTATTTAAACTGCAAAGGTAAAATATAAATTAAAATTATTACAACAGATGTGAAGGGGGAGGAGAATTTATACATGCATAAGGTTTTTCGATAAAAAAAAATTCCGCAAAGGATACAACTGTGTATCCTCGCTCATAGCTCCTCTGGAAGCCTCCTCACTCCTCGATCCTCACCTCCTCGCAGTGCAATTAGAGGGTGCTTCTCAAACGGAAGGCTCAGTCCTTCAGAGGCTTGTAGGCTAGAGTCCTCCTCGGCATTAAGCGCTAGAATGAGACAGTCTAGTAAGTGCGCGTGGCTACAAATCATTATATTATCTGGCTTTCTATTAATGCAATACAATGAATCAAAGCCGTCTAGTCTCCCAGTGGCTTACATTATTGGCAGTTTAGCGTTTAGTGAGTAATTTACACCAAAACGAAAAATATATCTATGCTTTCATGTTCGAAAACATTATTTTTGTCTTACATTTCATAATAAATTCAGACAAGCTCAGTACTGAATCGTTTTTCGTCAGTTTATTTTCATGAAATGGAATGGGTACAAAGGATTGTGGGTGATTGAAGGTAGCAAAGAGGCGCAGAACCGATCACCAGTGGGGCAAAAATGGGGTATGCAGTATATGCAGTGCATAGGGGTGCCACACATAGGGGGGCGCCATTTTGCCAAAATCATTCTGTGAAAATCTTCTTTAATAAAACGTTATAAATAATCAAAAGCTTAATTACTAAAAATAATTACAGCAACATTTTTATTTGACGATTTCAAAAATGTATTTATTAAAAACTTATTAAGACGCGGAATGGCCGTATCTCTTTGCGACCACAACAAACGGGAGACTTTTCAGACGCGCACTCCAGCTGGCCCTCAGTGCACGAGTCAACCAAGCGCGGAAAAGGTAACGTGCCAAATGAGCTTCAGTAGAACAACAGGGAACTGCGGTCTGATGAGATATTGTTATATGTCAGTAAAAAACTTTCCTGTCCTGTCAGCCGTTTTACCGTGCTCACGGCACACGCTCTTCAACTGTACGCGGAAATGAGGCGCACACTCACTTCATAAATAAACCGCACTAGAAACTGCGAGTATACATCGTCAGTTAATGGCGATTAAAACTGCAAAACTGTGCATGCATGTATGTATGTGCATTACATTTAAGAATGTCTCTCAAATGCATGCAGCCTAATTAAATATTTTGCAATTAGAGTATATTAATTATATATTAATTATCGAGCCTATGCAATGAAG
>NW_015558669.1:115097-117238 GCF_001515605.1 Sinocyclocheilus anshuiensis | reverse complement strand
CTTGTAGGCTAGAGTCCTCCTCGGCATTAAGCGCTAGAATGAGACAGTCTAGTAAGTGCGCGTGGCTACAAATCATTATATTATCTGGCTTTCTATTAATGCAATACAATGAATCAAAGCCGTCTAGTCTCCCAGTGGCTTACATTATTGGCAGTTTAGCGTTTAGTGAGTAATTTACACCAAAACGAAAAATATATCTATGCTTTCATGTTCGAAAACATTATTTTTGTCTTACATTTCATAATAAATTCAGACAAGCTCAGTACTGAATCGTTTTTCGTCAGTTTATTTTCATGAAATGGAATGGGTACAAAGGATTGTGGGTGATTGAAGGTAGCAAAGAGGCGCAGAACCGATCACCAGTGGGGCAAAAATGGGGTATGCAGTATATGCAGTGCATAGGGGTGCCACACATAGGGGGGCGCCATTTTGCCAAAATCATTCTGTGAAAATCTTCTTTAATAAAACGTTATAAATAATCAAAAGCTTAATTACTAAAAATAATTACAGCAACATTTTTATTTGACGATTTCAAAAATGTATTTATTAAAAACTTATTAAGACGCGGAATGGCCGTATCTCTTTGCGACCACAACAAACGGGAGACTTTTCAGACGCGCACTCCAGCTGGCCCTCAGTGCACGAGTCAACCAAGCGCGGAAAAGGTAACGTGCCAAATGAGCTTCAGTAGAACAACAGGGAACTGCGGTCATATTAGATATTGTTATAGGTCAGTAAAAAACTTTACTGTCCTGTCAGCCGATTTACTGTGCTCACGGCGCACGCTCTTCAACTGTACGCGAAAATGAGATGCACGCTCAATTCATAAATAAACCGCACTAGAAACTGCGAGCATACATCGTCAGTTAAGTCATGAAATTACCAAAATGGCGATTAAAACAGCAAAACTGTGCATGCATGTATGTGCATTACATTTAAGAACGTCTCTCAAATGCATGCAGCCTACTGAAATATTCTACAATTCGTGATCACAATAGGGCGCAAGATGATAGGCTATGTATTTTTTTATATATATAATTTAATGCACAGGTAGGCCTAATGTGAGCACAGTGCAGATAAATGTACTAGAAAATATGCGCTAATTTTTCGTTAATTTGTAAAGTACGAAAATGAAAAGAAAATCAAACCATATTTAAATGCATGAAAAAAAAAAGTATTTTACCGTCTTACATTATTTTCCTTTGTACAGAGCTTGAATTAGGTATGACAAAAGTGCTGCAGTGAATTAATTTGACAACTAATAGAATGTTATACACTGACTGATAACTTTTTCAGAGTTCAATGATTTTATAAAATTCAGTGAAGGTTGACTATAGTTTTCTGCATGTCTCGTCCATGAGTGGGCCGATGCAAGGATGGAGAGCAAGCAATGGTGCAATGATGGAAACACATGTTTGTGAATGGGCATTTGATTTACATTTGAGAGAAACTAAGATTGTAAACAAGGATGCGAACTAGCCACTTTTCACTGAAAATTGCCTTTGTAAATTCAAAACAGGCCATCTGTGTAATTCAAGTAGATTCAATGAGTCGAAAACAATTGCTACTTCATACTTCAAAACAATGCTGAACTTTGACAAAAAATAGATTTTTAATTGTTATAATAGTGATTTTATAATGTATAAATATAAATATAAATAGAAATCCATTAGCAAAACATGTGAAAAGAAATTTATTACAGAATGGAAATGGTAAAGGAGACAATAAATTATCCTCTGCTGCTGTGGTCATAGTGGGAATCATGACATTCATTTTAATAGTATTTGTTTTTCTACCAGGTGAAATCTTGGCATAAATCTTCCACTTAGCATGGCAAATTTTCCATGATTTATCTCTTTAAGTAAAAATGAAAAAAAAAAAATGCAGGTGTTCTTTTGAAATAAATTTTACTATATAAAAATGTGCAAAAATATTAATAATTTTGAGGCAGATAGATATATATATATATATATATATATATATATATATATAAGTTATGCAGAGGTTAGACAGATTCGACCACAATATCAAGAAGAAGATACTATGTCTGCTTTTGAAGAAATTGATGGCAAAATTTTGGAAGAAATAGTACAGCACCTTAAATCGTCAACCTGCTATCTTGACACACTTCCCACATCTTT
>NW_015558669.1:98270-114830 GCF_001515605.1 Sinocyclocheilus anshuiensis | reverse complement strand
ACTAATGGCATGACCCGGTCGATCCTTTCCCTCATCTGTTTTACATGCTCGATGACAGAGCGATGGGCTGCCGGCTGTTGCTCCCAGGCTTCCTTCGCCACATCCAGGAGGCCGTGGGGTTGCCGGCCAAAGAGGAGCTCGAAGGGGGTGAAGCCAGTTGAGGCCTGAGGAACTTCGCGGATCCCGAAGAGGACGTAGGGTATCATAAGGTCCCAGTCGCATTTGTCCTCAGCGACCACTCGTCTCATCATCTGCTTCAGAGTCAGATTAAAGCGTTCGACCAGTCCGTCGGTCTGGGGATGGTAGACTGTGGTCCTCAACTGCTTCACCCGCAACAGCCTGCAGAGGTCAGCCATTAGCCGGGACATAAAGGGGGTATCCTGATCGGTCAGGATCTCCGCTGGGATGCCAACTCAGCTGGAGAGCAGGAAGAGTTCCTGGGCGATGGCTTTGGCGGTGGCTTTTCGGAGGCGTTGTTCCTTTCCAAATGAGCCCCCTCCCGTCACCTGTTGGAACACATCATAGAAGAGGTTAGGATTTTGGGAGGGGGACTCACCTTCTCTCCCGCTGTCCGAGGCCAGAAGAACGGGGTGCTGACGAGGTCCTTTCGTGGGCTTCCGTCTTTGGCGGCCCCCTCTTGGGACAGGAAGATCCTTCATTACCCCAACTTCCACAGGCCAGGCGCCGGGAGCGGCAGAGATGGTCACCCTGCGAGCTGGAACTTGTCGTGTATCTCCGTGGACACAGGTTATGGGGAGGAAGGTTTTATACTCCATTCGTGGGGCGAGAATATGAGACTGTACCAGAGTGACCACACTGCCGGAGTCCAGGATGGCCCGGAACGGCTTTCCATTTCACGTCCACTTCTGGAGCTCCAACCGGCAGGTCGCGGTGCACAATGCAGCCTGCCAGCCAGGTCCGTGCGGGAAGTGCGGGGGCCTCCGTCGGCATGGGCTCATCCCGCGGAGAGGGAGCCGCCGGCCTGCTCACTGGTCGCTGGGTGCCCTCCGGCGTGCGTCGCTCCTGGACCACCCTCCGGGGAAACGGTGGCGCTCGCTCCCCAGCATCCCGATGGTGGGCCGCATCCGCCAGCTCGATAGCCTCCACGAGCTCCAAGGTGGTGGTTGGGTTCCTCATTCCAACTGCCTGTCGGTGAGATTGGCCTTCCGCCCCCCGCCTAGCCGATGGAGCCCCCTCCAGCAGCCAGTGCTGCGCGAGTCGCATGAGTTCGGCGGTCTGGGCACGGGCCGGTAGACGGGGCTTATATTCCCATTCATGGAAGTACTGAGCGGCACAGATAGAGGATTTCTTCTTGACCTCCTTATACTGATCGGCGGAGGCGGCGGGAAGAGCGAAGTATGCACGCTGGACTTCACCCGTCAGCAGGGGAGCCAGCACCCGTGCCCAGTCGTCCATATGCCATCCTGCAGAGGTTGCCGTTGTTTCAAACATCTGCAAGAATGCTTCCACATCATCATGGGGGGTCAGCTTGGGTAGCAGCTTAGCTAGCGGCTTGTACTCGGGGGTTCGGCAGCAGAATGCGTTGAGCAGCGGCGGCACGAAGAGCCGCGAGCTCCTGCTCTGTCTCCCCTTGACGGGTGGCAAGGTGCTCAACGATCTGTTGCTGCCGGATGCTAACCTCGGTGAGCCGCTGGAGGATTTCGTCCATGTTGGGGGAGGAGCGCTCGCCTGTGACAGAAACTCGGAGACACAAAGGAAAAAAAAGGTCAGGTGAAGGAGATCGCTTGTCGGTAATTCTTCACTGATCTGCCTGCATTCTCCACCAGTGTCACGGGGTGAAGAATCACACGACAAGGATGGCTCAATAAATGCCCCGGAGGGTGGATTTATTTACAAGAGGGTGTGAAAAAGAGAAAGGTCCAGGTGGGTGCTCCGGTGCCGTGAGTGCTCTCTTCCTTCTTCCCCGTGCAGTGGGTCCGTGCTGTGCTCCTGTGGGGCTGGTCGGTCACACGCTGCTGTAGTGAAGTGTCTCCAAGGTGGCAGGGCTTGCGTGGCTTATGTAGCCACCGCCTGATGAGCTGAAGCTGTGACCGATCAGCCTGTGACGAGGACGGGCAGGTGCTCCTCGCTTGTTTCCAGGGCGACGCTGATGAAGCTTCGGGACGCTCATCACAATATATATTCAAATTACCTAACTAAAACGTGTGCAATAGTACATGTGTTTGAAAATAAAAATGAATAAAAAAATGTGTTCTACTGTCTGGGGTCTGCCATCAGGAGATAAAGGGGATGTTATGTGACGCTTTTCTGTTTTTATCTTGTTTTTACTATTCACTTTTTTCCCTATGGTATTAAAAAAGGGGGAAGGGGGTTCAAACCTTTGTCACTTTTTCACTCCTGATGAGTTTGTATCCTTCCATGCACAAGCTAGTAATGGACTTTTGGTCATTGACTTGCAGAAAGTTTTCTGCGCGAGTTAGTGTTAGAGGCTACTAGAATACAGGGGGGCGCCGACACTAATCTTGCATATCCCTCAGCAAATGTGCAGTTGCACCCCTGCCGATCACCGGTGATCACCTCCCCTCACTGCAGCCGCCTACACTCGCCTACATTTCAGGCCAGGTGCATCTCAAACAAACCTTAGGGGCCATTCACATATTGCTTCTTTTGTTCAAGTTTGTTATTTCAAATGTAGACGCGCGGCAGGCACGCTCATAAGTCCGCGCCGCATCGAGATAAAAACATTTTGGGCCCTATTTTAATGATCTAAGCGCATGGTCTAAAGCACACGGCGCAGGTGCACTCAGCAAAAGTTAAAGTTAAACTAGCAAAATACACTTTTGCTAGTTTAACGACCGGAAAACGGTCGGCACGCCTGGGCGCATGGTCTAAACAGGTTGTCCCTATTCTCTTAATGAGAAATGGGTGTTTTTTGGGCATAACGTGCAATAAACCAATCAGAGTCTCATCTCCCATCCCCTTTAAAAGCCAGTTGCACTTGCGCCATGGCGGGTTCGCTATTTACATGGCGGAATGTAATTTTTCATTTGAAAAATTTTTTGTGTGCTGCTGCGCGTGCGTCCCTGTGTGTAATAAGAAAAGTGTACGCACGTTGTGCACCCACCTATAGGCGCATATTACTAACGCGCTCTTTAAATAACAAAGAAAAAATATTGCGCCAGACTTTAGACCAGGTTTGAGTTGGTCTATGGCGCAGTCTATTTTCAGTTCCTCAAAATAGCAACGCGCCAACAATGCGCCTGAACACACCTCTTTTTTTAGACCAGCATGCCCATGGGCGCAGCAAATGCATTTGCTATTTAAACAACGCGGTGCAGGATGGGAAAATGAGAACTGCGTCGGGCTGAAACTAGCAAAAACACTTGTGCTGCACCTTGCGCTGCATTGCGCCGGGTGTATGATATGGCCCTTTAACTTTTCAGAATGCCGCAAGCGCACCAGTGGGTCATGTGACAAGAACCAACCAATCAGCTTCATCCTTTACCATAACAACATTGAAAGCTCAGCCAAGATGAAGGAACAGCTGATCATAGCTGTACAGTAATAGCCATTTTTAAATAAATTTAGTAGCAGAGCTATTGCAAGCGATTTTTAGTGCTGCAAATCCATTTATCCTTTGCTGAAACTTCCGCGTCTTCATGGAGAGCGCCAGGCCCGGACTGGCCAACGGGAGCACCGGGAGAATTCCGGTGTGCTGCAGCACCCGCCGCCGCAGGGCAGGGTCTGACATTTTCCTTGTGCCCCTCGATCCTCCCCAAGATACTTAATTTTTGTGATAGTTTTGTGATTAATTATTTATTAAACTGACCAGAAATATAGCCTAGTGCGGTTGTATTTTACTTCCCTTTACGTCCATACTTCTCCCCCTCACACTCGCAGAATCTCATGTGAAATGTTCACGCGATATTATCGTAATTTTACATTCCGACTTGTAAAAACCATTCAAGTCTTCATCCTTTTTTATGAGCCATTTTCTCGCTTCTCAAGACGGCCCCGGGCCGGCAATCACATAAGCACAGCTCTTTAATTGCTCTCTAGTCTCTGGTCAAACGCGCTCGAACCACTAATGTAATCTATTAACTACGCACATCATAACGTTTTAGGCAAGTAGGCATACCATATTATGACAAAAATATTTCAATAAGACTGAATTTGTATTTAGATATGAGCCTGTATAGATATATCGGTATCGGCGAATTTTCACTTCAGTAAGGAGGTCTCTTGTTCAGGCAGCAGCATTCAAGCGTGGTCTTAATCACTGCGGTAAAGTTGGTTTCATATTCACATATTCGGACTTTGTTTTTCAATATCTTTCCAACAGTGGATGCAAAAATGTTAACCTAAGATAATTAATAATATTGACATGTTTGACAAACGGCTACAACTAATTTAATCAAGAAATATATCATATTAATGATCTACTCTAATATTTTCGCTGAATCTCCTCTGAATATCTTTCTCTGTGCGCTGGAAAAGTAAGGGAGCGTCTAAAAAGTGTAAGCAGCGACAGGCGGAAACAACTTCAGTCGTTAAAAATGCGTCTGATTTCCTTGATTTATTCCATATTGTAATGCGTGAAAATAGTAAACGTTGTACTTTATTGATTTATATATACATAAAAAAATATTTTAAAACAAGTTTGAAAACTTTTTGAACATAGTATAGATTCACTTTATAATTTTAATATATTTTTAATGGTTATAAATATTGGCCTTAACTTTTAATTTATCAAACACACTTTAAAAAACTCACTACACCTCATAGTATGAGTATGGTCATGTCTACTGAGTTCTTTTGACTTTGTAATACTACAGCATGTATTTTATTTATTTATTTAGTCATTTAGCAGACGCTTTTATCCAATGTATAGCTCAATACATTTTATATGGTGGTACTGGTTGTTTTTAAAGTTTCCTTTTTAGCCTTACTGAATATACTACAGTTAAATGTTTAACTTCAAATAAACATTGCAATTGGCAAAATTATATTTTTAAGATGAATTGTTCTGTGTTTGTATCACATCACTGTCCAGACGTGTGGAGCTGAAGGTACGCAGTTTTGCTGTGTGTCAGTGTATTGCAATAACTGTATTTTCATTTCCTTTTAATGAATAAATATTATATTAAGTTTGTGCCTGGATTGTGATTTAGATGATCTCCTAGATGCTCCCACCTGCACCTTGAACTTTCAATCAATATTACTGATTGCACAAATTAACCCCAAATCACTTAAACACGTATTATTAAGCACCATCCAAAAGACACACTACATCTTATGGTTTGGGGACTGTCACTTTTAATGAGCTTTGCAGAGTTTTATATATTGTAACATACAGAGCTCTATTCTAACATACAAAGATTCAAAACATGCTGTGATTTCTTACTTACACCCTTCTGAGCATACTAGTTTAACTTCAAATGAGTATGGAGATGAGAAACCTGTTTACATAAAGACACACCAGGCCCATTTCATTTGGCTGCTGTCCACACACATGGTGCTGAACACATAGAGTTCTACTCTGCACCATTCTGCAGTTAGGTTTCAAAACTTTTGACTGGAGTTAAATAAAAATGCAAGATGTTTATGGATAATTCAGAGAACGTAACATTTCCTGTTTTCCCTTACTGTACGTACAATACACAAATTTTAATAAATACATTACTGTATGTCACCAAAGGGTTTTTCCCATGTTCCAAAGGCTGTAGTAGGTTCCTGGTGACCAGACTGACTTACTACAGCCAGTATTTTCTCAATACCTCTGTTACTGTACGTACAGTACTCAAATGTTTTATTGAATACGTAACACTTTTTCAAGAAAGGGTTTTTCCCACGTTCCAAAGGCTGTAGTAGGTTCCTGGTGACCAGACTGACTTACTACAGCCAGTATTTTGTCAATACCTCTGTTACTGTACGTACAGTACTCAAATGTTTTATTGAATACGTAACAGTTTTTCAAGAAAGGGTTTTTCCCACGTTCCAAAGGCTGTAGTAGATTCCTGGTGACCAGTCTGACTTACTACAGGCAGTATTTTGTCAATACCTCCCTTACTGTACGTACAGTGCTCAAATAGTTTAATAAAAACAGTACTGTATTTCACCAAAGGGTTTTTCCCACGTTCCAAAGGCTGTAGTAGATTCCTGGTGACCAGACTGACTTACTACAGGCAGTATTTTGTCAATATCTTCCTTACTGTACGTACAGTACACAAATGTTTTATTGAATACGTAACAGTTTTTCAAGAAAGGGTTTTTCCCACGTTCCAAAGGCTGTAGTAGATTCCTGGTGACCAGTCTGACTTACTACAGGCAGTATTTTGTCAATACCTCCCTTACTGTACGTACAGTGCTCAAATAGTTTAATAAAAACAGTACTGTATTTCACCAAAGGGTTTTTCCCACGTTCCAAATGCTGTAGTAGATTCCCGGTGTTTTTCCCACGTTCCAAATGCTGTAGTTGGTTCCTGGTGACCAGACTGACTTACTACAGGCAGTATTTTGTCAATACCTCCCTTACTGTACGTACAGTGCTCAAATAATTTAATAAAAACAATACTGTATTTCACCAAAGGGTTTTTCCCACGTTCCAAAGGCTGTAGTAGATTCCTGGTGACCAGACTGACTTACTACAGGCAGTATTTTGTCAATACCTCCTTTACTGTACGTACAGTGCTCAAATAGTTTAATAAAAACAGTACTGTATTTCACCAAAGGGTTTTTCCCATGTTCCAAAGGCTGTAGTAGGTTCCTGGTGACCATGGTGACCAAAGATTTTATCAATATTTCCCTTTCTGTACGTACAGTACAAAAATAAGTTATGGAAAGTAGTACTGTATTTCACTGAAGGTTTTTTTTTTTCTACATTCGAGTGGTTGTAGTATGTTCCTTCTGGCCATTCTGACTTATACAGGTGCCATATTTGTATGTATATTTGCCAATATCAAAATATATATATATTTGCCAATATCTCCCTTTAGAAAAGTACAGTATACAAATATTTTTGAAAAGCAATAACTCTAAAAACCCAAAAGTGTTTTTCATGTTCCAAAGGTTGTAGTATGTTCCTTGTGGCCAGACTGACTTACTAAAGCTGAGATTTTATCAACTCCTAATTTTATAAAGGAAGGTACTGGAAAAATCTTACTTGTACTAAGTTCACTCTGGCCACAAGGAACGTATTACAACTTTTGGAGCATGGGAAAAACCCTTTCTTGAAAAACAGTAATGTATTTAATAAAATATGTGTGTACTGTACGTACACTAAGGGACTTATTGATAAAATCTTGCCTGTAGTAAGTCAGTCTGGTCACTAGGAACCTACTACAGCCTTTGGAACGTGGGAAAAACCCTTTGGTGAAATTGATGTTCTGTATTGGTGTTCTGCAAGTGCATCTCAAAGCAACAGTGCAATGATTCATTCCTGAATTACTCTGTTTTTGATCAAATCATTGGAGTCCACCATTCAGTGAACTATCCATAAAGACGGTCTAAATCAGAGGTCTCCAAACTTTTTACAACAAAGGGCCAAAAATCAAACTTGACTGAGGTCCATGGGCGGACACTAAAAGTTGCACTATATCAATTAAATTTGGTCCCACTTTATATTAGGTGGCCTTAACTACAATGTACTTACATCAAAAAAAATATGTACAGTGTACCTGTTCTGTTAATACTGTATTGCAAAACTGTTGCTGCTATTGAGGTGGGATACGGGTAAGGTTAGGGACAGGTTTGGTCGTATGGGTAGGTTTAAGGGTGGGTTAAGGTGAAAAGGATGGGTCAACAGTTTAATTATAAATTAATTATAATGTAATTACATGCAGGTTTTTTTAAATTATAAGTACAATGTAAAAAAAAAATGTATGTATACAATAAGTGCATTGTATCAAATGATGAATTTAAATGTAAGTACATAGTAGTTAATGCCAATAGAAAGTGGGACCGATCAAATTTTATTTTCAAAGTTTAATACTACAATGAATAATTTGAACAAAATAGTTTGAGCAAAATCCAAATATGCAAAGTAAAGTTGTATTTCACTTTTAAAGTGAACATTTACTGATTGAACTACAAAAAAGTCAAAATAACAAATAAACAAACAAATAAATAAATCAATAATCATATTGAATTAAATAAAGCATAATTAAATAAACAACCAAATTCCATTTTTACATGGCTAACTATAATTTGTGATCTGATTGACTGCTACAATAAAACCATGGCTAGATTTCGTAAAGGAAATACTTTGTTCAAACGTGACATACACATGTACACGAATTCGTGATCGCCTCAGTCCCCTTTTAATTTCATATGATTTCATATGAAAACAGCGGCAGACTTCGGCTCCTCACCGTCTTTCCGCGCGTTCTTCAATCCGCAGACCGCGGCGGCGCAGAGCGAGAAACAGAGGACGAGGTGTGTGTTTATCGATAGATTGTTATAATATCTGCATCTGTGCAGTTCTTTGTCATAAATACAGTTTACAAAATGTCATGGGGGAGCAATCGGTTTCCCATCTACTGTAAAGTTTTCGCTCCGTTCACCCTCATCACACCACAGCTGTTTCCTCCAGTGAAAATGTAGCCCTAACACATATGAACACATCAAACGATCATGTTGCTATTTACATTTGAAAATGTAACTTAATATAATATAAATACAATATAAAACATATTACAGTGTGTGTGGCATTTACTCCCATACAGTCATGCACAGAAATGATTGAAGACAGTGACAGACCAACTTGAGCATGAGGTTTGATTAGAAACAGTACAATTTTGTGTTTGTACAGTAAACAGGTGTGTGTGTGTGTGTGTGTCTGTCTGTGTGTGCGTGCGTGCGTGCGTGTGTGTGTGTGTGTGTCTGTGTCTGTGTCTGTGTGTGTCTGTGTTTGTGATCAGGAAGACTTGTGTTTGGCTTATTCAGTACTCAAATGTATACCCATCTAACTTATGCAATACAGTGGAATACTGCAATAGGTTTAGTATACCACCCTAGTCAAACATTATTTTATTTTATTTATTTATTATTATTATAGCCTCATTGGGGGCTGAGCCCCCCTAAAATGAAAATCCTAGAATCGCCTCTATATACCTAATAATGCAGAATTTAATGTGTCAGTCTGATTTTTTTCTTCATTTAACGTGTGCGTTTGTTTCCTTTCTCGCATGCTCCGCGTTTGTTGTGGCAGCTAGAACACGTTCTTACACACATACAGTAGCCTAACTGTAATGATAATAATTACACAAACGATTATTACATACATTTCATAATGCACTTTTATTATTGGATTGATCTCTTTCCACCCCATAGTCATAAGCAGTCCTCCTTCAGACATACCGGTACTTCTAAATATAGGCGTTGTTTATGCTCTCGTTCTTCAGTCAGAGAACACAATAGACATTAACGTGCTGTTCCATTCCACTGCTCTACACTTCCATTGTTTTGATGGGCATGTTTGACCATTACATTTGCGTCGTTTGCAGAGTCTTGTGCATGACAAAAACACAGCGCTCATGATAAAATGTAACTTTTCAAGTAAAAAAAAAAAAAAAAAAACGCATCTTGCCACCTTGTATTTTCCCCCCTTCCACTGCCCAAGTCTCACATTTTTCAAAGTAAAAACACGTATTACTGAATACCAGTGCACATCTTATTCAGTGACATATTTTTTACTTGGCTAAACTTCTCCTCTTTTGGCATGGCAAAAGATCATCACGGCACAAGTTTGGCATCTCTGGTCTAAATGAACGGTCGTTGTATCTTAACGAATCATTTTGAACCATTTTTTTTGTTGTCGATTGAATGATTCAATTAATCACTTATATGACAGGGACTTGCTGCCACCTGCTGGCGGTTGTAGTCTCATAGTTGTATGTATGCAATCATTAAAAATGAAAAATTCTTCCCTAAACCAAACCGGGGACCAGTACAAAAACACTGGCAAATTTCAGATTTGTTTTTGTTCTCTTAGGAAAAAGACCAAAATTACTGAGATAATTCTCTGGAAATATTACACACTTCTAAGCTAATGAAATGTGTATTTCCATTGCAGGTTTGGTTTTACGTTCCATATAAGGTAGTATTAAAAAGGTCTTAACACTAAAATGTAACTTGTTTATACCTGAGAGAAGTTGAACTTGTAGTGTAATAATATACCAGAAAATGTATTTCAATGTATGCCGTAGTTAAACTCATTTCCTTAAATTTTCTGCAAATAATTTGTGGATGAAAAAAATAAAAAATTATTGCCGCCCTATATATTCTCGACCCCTGACTTAAGATGAGCATTTGAACATTGGAAATATGTACATTTATAGAGTTGTCTATGTTTTATATCAAAGTTGCTGTTCAACAATGTGGTGTTGAATGCAATGTTGAATGGGAGTCTTAGACACCTTTCAAGCTGTAAATATTTCAGTGAACCCAAATAGACTCCAGATTTTGTATTGCAATGCTAGCTGGATTTTGTTGTTAATTTCTAGACATGCCCTTTATTGTGCTGGGAATTGTGCCTTGCTATAGTTTGAATTTTTGTTGGTGTTTTCAGATACAAATAAAACAAGTAAAATAATAACAAATATTTTAGTTTTGCATTCATTAAAATAAAGTTACAAAACACTTCGGTTTATAATTTTCTGTTTATTTAATTAACATGGTGACAAAGTAAATATACATTTGGTAACAAAATACAAACAAAGCAATACATCTGCTACAAAATATAGAAAATAATGAATTATTTACAAACACAAAACACATGACCATGATTGCTCTTTAGGTGGAACCACTATATCGAGGCATTCAGCATGGAACCACCTTCTGCACAGTTCACACTGCATCTAAGAAGAAAAACAGAAATATGATGTGAGATTTTCTTTTACCATGTTAGTAATCTGTTTTGAATTTTTATTTATTTATTGTTGTAGTTATTATTGTTATTCATCGGCAGTAAAAAAAAAAAAAAATAATAATATTACCCAAATGCAGTGCTCCTCTTTTTGGACTCCTTCTTTTTGTCCACAGACAGAACAATACTCTTTTCTTGACACTGCAATTTTTTGAAAGTTAATCCGAGTATACTGTAATTCCGAGTACAATACAAGTAAACAACAGTAATTTCATAATTCTTTTGAAAACTATACCTGATGCCAGCAAAATTTCATTTGCCATCTGCCTTCGACAATGGCTCATCCACTCTTCTGAGGGGGTGCTATTGATGCTGTCAGGGATGTTGGGGAAGTTCTCCACCACCTGTTTGGCCATCTACACAGCATTACACAGCAGTAATGAAAAACCCACAGTAGCAACACGGTCATCTTCACTTTTTTTTCTGTCATTACCTGCATCACAAAGACGCCACAGCTTACACAGTCTTCCTGAAACGTGTGAGGTATTGTGCTGGGCTTCCATTTTAGATTTATCCAGTCCTCTCTTGCATGTTGGTTCCTTCTAAAATTCACTAAAGTTGTTAAAATACATTGAATCAATGTTTTGTGATAGTGTGTCAACTTTCCAAATTTTATGATGGACCTTAATAGTCACAGGTTGTTGGGCGGGGGGTGGATCAGAGAATAATGTACCTGAATCTGTGACATGCCTGTGAGGCTTCCTCCATTTCAGCGGCACCTCGTTGAGGGTCAAGCACAAAGATCGTTTCAGATGTAGCATGTAGGAACTATAGGATAAACAATAATTCTGAATAAATAATAATAATAATAAGAAGAAGAAGAAGAATCATCATAATAAAACAAATGTCCAGTATAATGTTACTAGTTTTTAACGGTTTGACAACTTACCACTAACCTCCAGTGACAATTGTTTATATTTACAAAGGAAATCACCCCATCGTACTTCTCAAAGTCTACCTGTATCATAAAAGGATAGAAATTCAAGCAGTTATATTTGTGTAGATGTAAAGACTCAAAAACAATTCTGGAATTACTTACTTTTTTCGTAAACCTTGTCGGGCCAGCTGCTCCCTAGTACCATACAGGATTACTCCTGTGATGTAATGACTTAGTTGGTATAGGTGAGAATTTGAGCCCTTTGTATTAAGAATGACTCGGATGTAACTCTCTATAGCCTGAATCCAATAGTAAAGAGAAAAATGGCAATATTTAAACTGAGATGACCCTGATTCTGTCCCAAATGCTATTTGCTATGCTTTTTTACTCGTATATATATAAAAAAAAATATTGTCATGATGAGCATACCTCTCCAAATAACCATTCTTGGGGCTTCAGTGTCTGGAAAGTACTGTGATGGAGCAGGTACTCTGTTTTTTCTTTTGGGTCCTGCAGAATGGCTACAATCAGCTCCGTTGGTTTACTTGTCCTTATATTTATTAGAAATACATTTTTGAAAATGATTTGATAAATTTGAAATGGATTATAGTTAGAATTTAATTGTGATAAGACATTCTACCACTGAACTGTTTTGTGCTGCAAAAATAACATGCTACAAAATTTCCACAAAATAAATGTTGATAAAATAAATGATAAAATAATCTTTCTGCTTAACTGTTTATAGTGCTTTTTGGGTAATTTTTATTGTATGTAATATTAATATTCTTACTTCTTTCTCTGAAACGGGGACTTCTGGAGGAACATTACAGGGATCACATGCAGAACCCATTACAGGGTTCATTATGTACTTTATTCATGTAATTTATTTATCTGATGCCGAAGCTGAATTTTCAGCATCATTACTCTAGTCTTCAATATAACATGATCCTTCAGAAATCATTGGTACTGAAGTAACATTTATTATTAACGTCAGAGTGAAAACAATACCATTGGAACAATTGTGGTCAGAATAATAATAATAAAAAAAAAAAAAAAAACAGAAACTAAAACTTTTTTTTCCATGAAGGATGCAGTAAATTCATCAAAGGTTACAGTGAAGCCATTTACAAGGTTTCAAAAGATTTTTTTTTTTAAGTTATTTAATAAATGGGGGAAAAAAATAGTTATAAATGCAACTATAGGATATGAATTGATCATTTAACTTAATCAAAAACTAAATCTTTTTTTTCCATGAAGGATGCAGTAAATTCATCAAAGGTTACAGTGAAGCCATTTACAAGGTTTCAAAAGATTTTTTTTTTTAAGTTATTTAATAAATGGGGGAAAAAAATAGTTATAAATGCAACTATAGGATATGAATTGATCATTTAACTTAATCAAAGAGTCCAAAACATTTCCACAAAAATGTTAAGCACAGCTGTTTTCAACAACAACAACAACATTATTATTATTATTATTATTATTATTATTATTATTATAAGAAGAAGAAAAAGAAATGTTACATGAGCATCTAATCAGCATATTTCCACAAATTCTGAAGGATAATGTGACCATGGCTGTAGCCATGAAGTCACAGAGGTCCGCACCTTGTTAAAATTGTCATGTTAAAAAGTTGTCTGAATGAAAAAAAAAAAGCCATAAATCCCTGAATAAATTCATGTTGCCAACGCGCTGCTGCTGTGAGACGCAGTTTGAGTGAACTAGCTGGAGAGAGAGGAGGGAGGGCGCGGGTGCAGCCTCCGCTCTGCCATGTTGCCAGATTTAGATATTCTAAGCAACATAGGATACGTTTTATGTTTTTAATACTTACTATGTCAGCGCTACTAAAGTAATAAGGAAGGGGGTTAACGACTGTTTAACTTATTGCAAAACGCAAAACTTATTTCATTGCATTTTGGGGGATTGCTATGGTTGTTTTTTTCCAAGCAATATCTGGCAACACTTCATTGAACAGAAATCAAAAAGAGGAGGCTACATTCGGTAAGACATACGCAATGATCATCATTATATTAATATAATAATACATAATATTATCAGTACTAAACTGCATCAATGCTATCAAAACAGTAGCATAATAACCCTTGTACAACAAATCAGTAGAACAACAGTAAAACCAACTGGGCTGGCCATGATGAAAGCTATGCATGCTATTGCATTCAGTTTAGTAGTTTGCCATTCACAAAATTATGCTTTGGGCATGCATTCGACACAATTTTTACTTATACAGCAATTGAACAATCCTTAACAAACCCCCGATTTTTAAACCCTGGCTACGGCCATGCATGTGAAACTGATGACTGGAGTAATTATGCTGAAATCACAGATATCAATTAAATGTTAAAATATCTTCAAATACAAAACCGTTATTTTAATTTGTAAAAATAAAAAATAGTAGGTTTTGCCTTTTGTTGCGTACCACGGCATTGTTTGTTTCGTTTCTTATTTATTAAATAAGGAAAAAAGAGAGAGTAATGAATCAATGTTTAAAACGGTGATACAAATTATACAAAACGAAATAGACTTAAAAAAGGAGAGAAAAAAGGCTTTCTACAAAACAAAATTATGAATTGGTCAAAAATCGTGTGTGACCCACTACATATCATCTGAGTGAAGTTGGCCCCCCACCCAGCGCAAAATGTTAGCAAAATAGTCTCAATCGTTTGTGCTGCATCGTTTTCTCTCTCTCTCTCTCTCTCTTTTTTTTTAGATATTTAAAGATTTTTTTATATGTGGTCACTCAGTCCCCACATGCTCAAAAATGTCTCATTTGTTTGTGCTTCGTTTGTGCTGCTTTGTGCCAGTAAACGTTTTGTTTGTGCAGCCTTCATTTTTTAAATATTAAACACTACCTTATAAGTTTGATCATGTAAAATACAAAGCAGCACAAAATAAACTTTTATTGGCACAAACCAGCACAAACAAACAATACTATTTTGGGGTGAATTTGGAGCATGTGGGGACTGAGAGGCCTCAGAATGACCTATAAATATTTTTTTATTATCTAAAAAACCGAAGCAGCACAAACATTTTTACAGCACAAGCAGAACACACCATTGAGACTATTTTGCCAACATTTTGCAACTTCACTCAGGTCTCAACCATATCTCTCGACATTTTGCAATTCACGGCCTTAACTTTTATCTTTCATAATTAACAGAAATGTAACAAAAACTATTACAAAGACTTATTAACAAAAATGATACATAATCATACAATTAAATTAGATTAAATTAAACCAAATAGAAACAATTAACATCACAACACTTGTATAGGCCTACAGCATGTTATACACGTGTGGGACAGCATGAGAATACGGTGGCATCGTATGCTGTCTTGCACAGATCAAAGCACGTGTCACGTGGCCGGAGGAGAACGCCCGAAAATGGTGGCTCATTCGAAGATACTTGTCTGTTTATGCAGTAGCTACAAAACTGACTGCTTGCGCGTCAAGTGTGGAACAGTCGCTATAATTTGAGGTTAAGTGCTGTTGTTTAGAGCACAACAGGTCACACAAATCAAGTAGTCTGCTTGTGTGTGATTGGTATAAGCTAGCATGTGTGTTCCGGCACAACGTGAATGACAATATCAAAAATTAAAATCCCGTTTGCTCATCCTCAACTTGTTCTAAACTGGTCTAAAACACCTAATAAAACACAAACGAAAATATATTGAAGAATGTGGGAATCCGAAGAGTTTTGGGGCGCCGTTGACGTCTAAAGTATTTTTCCCACCAGAATTCATTGGTTCCAAACTTTCTTCAACATTTCTTCCTTTGTTCAGCAGAACAAAGGACATTGCAAAGGTTGAAACAACCTGAGGGTGAGTAAATTAGGACAAACTTTTTTGTGTGAACTAAAGACACAGTGGATTGTCGAATTAATTGGAATAGTTTTTTTATCGGGACGTGTGGTAATGATTTTATTGAATGTTAAATTGTGTAAAGCTGTTTAGGTGAAATGGGTGGATTCATTTTGTAGTGTATAAGCCTATTCATACACCCATTCTAGTAAAAGATGAATTGATGAACGATGTCATATGCGCTTGATTTTTTATTTGTTATTTTTTTTAATTTATTTTGTTAAATGGGTAGATTGTAAGAAAATAGTATTTTCAGTTCACAGGGAAAACATATGTATTTTTCTCAAAACAAACTAACCAGAGTTAACATTAATGTGGGAAAAAAAACTTAACATTATTTTCCATTGTTCCATCACTTTGTTGCAGCAACTTTGGTACAGATGTTTGTGAAAGTGTAGGCCTACTGGAAGCCATTGCCTGATTTAATTGGTCCCTGACACCTATGGAAGCATATAGGTAGCCAAATTCAATTTAAAATGCAATATGCAAAATGGCAACGCAATATTCAAAATGGCAATGTATTTCTGTATTTAAATTTACATTTTCCATTACCCATACGTGCAAAGTTTGGTGCAAAAGGAAAATTAAAATTTAATTATATAATTTACATTTGCCATTTCTAACAGTAGTCTTAATATGTAAATTGCATGCAAATTTGAACGCTTTATAAGTTGCGAAATTAAAATGAAAATGTATAGCACAAATTGATTTGATATGTTTAACATGTCCAAGCAGAAATGGTAGCAAAATGATCATTTAAATGCTATTTGTCCTAAATGCATTTAGACTAACAGTTAGAACACTTAGGATTGCATTTTCATCATGACGCCGTGGGATATTTGTAGCAAAATTCAGTGCGGCTTTGAAAATGCATTCCGAGCTGACCACGCCCACCCTCCGTCAATCATTGCTTCAAGGC
>NW_015558669.1:86982-97571 GCF_001515605.1 Sinocyclocheilus anshuiensis | reverse complement strand
TCGGTCGGTCGGTCGTTCGAACGTTTGATTTTAGCATGGAATACGTTTCTCTGTTTTCTCTGTTCACGCTCCACTTCATCTGCCAGTGAATTCAACGATCTTATCAGATCTCCAGTTCAAATGATTGAAGCAATGATTGATGGAGGGTGGGCGTGGTCAGCTCGGAATGCATTTTCAAATTGAATTTTGCTACAAATATCCCACGGCGTGATGATGAAAATGCAATCCTAAGTGTTCTAACTGTTAGTTTAAATGCATTTAGGACAAATAGCATTTAAATGATCATTTTGCTACCATTTCTGCTTGGACATGTTACACATATCAAATCAATTTGTGTTATACATTTTCATTTTCATTTCGCAACTTATAAAGCGTTCAAATTTGCATGCAATTTACATATTAAGACTACTGTTGGAAATGGCAAATATAAATTATATCATTTAATTTTCATTTTCCTTTTGCACCAAACTTTGCACGTATGGGTAATGGAAAATGTAAATTTAAATACAGAAATACAATGCCATTTTGAATATTGCGTTGCCATTTTGAATATTGCATTGCCATTTTGCATATTGCATTTTAAATTGAATTTCGCTACCTATATGCTTCCATAGACACCTCTTCTGTTGTACGTTCAAATGACCCATAGCCAGTGACGGTTTTTAGGGGTATCCTCTCCAAATAAAGAAATGGAGAGCTTTGACCAAACTGGCGACGAATACTATTGAGAATGTTTTCGAATGTCAGCTTTTATTAGCTCTTGCACAACAACTTCAATTCCCCCTGCATGTGCCCACACATCTCTCCTAGTCTGCATTTGTCTTTTTTTACATTTTCCCATGATGCTATGTGAATGTTACTTCACTCTAATGACTCTTTTATAAAGTGTGTAAACTAACACACCTATCTTACAATTCATCAAGTCATTAGTGAAATTGCCACGTGATGCCAGATTAGTTAATGTTCCCAAAATACGGATCTTTAAGGCTACCCAGGTGCAGATTGCAGAATATTGCTTTTTAGGATAAGCATATTTTTGGTGTTTCAAGCACTTGAACTAAACGCATGTACAATAGCCCTGTATTGTTGATTAGACCAAATGAAATATTCAAACACAATTGCAAGATGCACTCAAGGTGTAGTCTAAATTGCTTAGAGCAAAAGGTACGTAAAAACACGACCTACAAACATACATACACACATAATGATCTTTTAAATATATTTAGCAAAATATGGTGAAAATGGCTGAAATTTAAAAACACAACTTTAACGGCATGTCTTTGTCTTAATCACATCTTAAAATCCAAGACCGCACGTTTGTACCATTGCAGAAATGTATGGTATGTTCCATTGTAATTGTATCTGTAGGCTATATCATTTCACCGCAAATGCAAACCTTTTCTTGCTTTTTAAATTGCGTCTTTTGTCATTTGTCAACTGATTAAATGATCTACACTATCCTTTTCATTGTTGCTAGATATTTTTTATGGACGTTAATCGCTTTCTTCAGGTTGCCGTCGCCGTTCAGCTGTGCGCCCACCTCCGCAGACGAACAAACTGTGCACACCGCCACGCCAAATGGGGCCTCGCGTGCTCAACGCGCATGACCTCCCTCATATTTTGCCGCACTAACCTCTGCGCTCGTGCAGAGGCGTCGAGTATAAACCAAGCCCTGAGCCGCAGTGCACTCTACTGATGAAACAAGGGGCAACTTTTTGAGCAATTTTGCTGGGCAACTTTTTTTGAGCAATGTTTCTGGGGCACTTTCCCGTCGAGAATGGGTAACAAATTTCAATATGGATACTTTTGATCAGTCGTGGGTCCTGTGTCTCACCTGGTTGCCTGTTGACGGCAACATTAACCAAAGTTGCCCGGCAACATTGCTCAAAAAGTTGCCCCGTGTATCATCAGCCTAAGTACATTTGATATGTCATTTCTTGTGAAACTTCGAACCCTCTTGAAATTGTAGTATGTTACGGATCACATTTTGTCTGCTCAAAATTTAGTCAGCAAAATGCAGCAGCAAGTAAACAACATGATTTTACTCGTTTTAACTCTGTTTTACACGTTTAATTCTGTCATCAGAATCAGAATCAGAATCAGAATTAGCTTTATTCACCAGGTGTGCAAACACACGAGGAATTTGTTGTGGTTTTTTGAGGTGCTCCTGGTACATACATGCATACATACATACATACATACACATCTGACATGAGAACAGAAAAAAAAAAACATTTAAATAGTAAAACTTAACAATAAATAATGTGTATGATCTAGAAATGGTCATGGAAAAAACAATCTTTGATAAGTAAAAATGTCAACTATTCTAAAAAAAAAAAAAAAAAGGAAAAAAATAGTGAGAGAAAAAAATGAGGAGAGAGGGGAAAACACGAGTAAGTCAAAATCCACAGCTAGTTTATTTTACTAAAGTTGATGATGGAGTGGGAGTTGTGGAACCGCAAATGGACCGGACATGGAGCAGATAAAAACACAGCGTCATCATCCCCACAGATTTTAGGTTAGTTTGATTATTAAATTGATAGATGTATAGTGCTTTTTGTGAACAGTAGTTAGTGAGTCAGTAAAATCCCCAGCTATCAGGTTATTTTACTAAAGCTGATGATGGAGTAGTTGTGAAACAGCAAGTGGACCGGGCACATGGAGCAGATAAAAACACAGCGTCATCGTCCCCACAGATTTTAGGCTAGTTTGATTAACAAGTTAACAACTTGATGGATGTATATTGCTTTTTGTGTTTGAACAAAGTATATTCGCTTATGGGTTGAGAGATAAACCATATAGCCTATCAATCGTTTTGCGCGGCATGATGTATGTTAAGCTTTTCATTTAAACACATTTTAAGCATTGTGGTTTAAAAACAAATTTAACTGTTCAGGGACATTAAGCAGTGGGGCAGAATTCATTTTGGCAAATGTGCGCATTAAGACGGTTTCTGATACGCGCGAGCGCACTTGCTCGTACAGCGCCAGTCTAAACTGAGTTATTTTTCGCGCCTTGTGTTTAAAAGTTCGAATACACATAGTTATCTGTCAAAATGCCTCCTCGCCAACACCGTCATTTGTGTCTTAAATGAACATTAATAGTTAAAGATAAAGCATGTGCACTAGTTCCTGGCATTATGTGATGAGATTTTAAAGGGATATAGTTCACCCAAAAATGTAAATATTGTCATCCTTTACTCAGTTTCAAGTTGTTCTGAACCTGCATGAATTTCTTCACAGTTTATTTGTGTCTTAAATGAACGTTAATATTTAATGATAAAGCATGTGCACTAGTTGGCTATTTATGAGGTCCTGGCATTATATGGTGAGATTTTAAAGGGATATAGTTCACCCAAAAATGTATATATTATAGGATCAGTTTACACACAATACAAATACACAATACACACAATACAAATAATATCATTTACTCAGTTTCAAGTTGTTCTGAACCTGTATGAATTTCTTTGTTCTCCTCAATATAAAATAATATATTTTGAAGAATATTCGTAACCACCAGAAAGTTTCTGGTCCCTGTTGACTCCAATAGTGTTTTTTTTTCATACTATGGAAGTAATGGGGGCACAGAAACTGTCTGGTTACCAGTAGGCTATTGTTCCAAATATGTTGGAGAGGAAAGGAGACTGCTAGGCTCTGGTTCTAACTATCAGCAGTATACACTCCTGGTGTGTCGGTCAGGATACAAAGAATGAGGAGACTGGAGTTTCTTTCCCAAGTGTATTGAATATTAGTTTTATGGTCATGAACTAACAAACCATCCGGCCGCCCCATGAGCAAACTGTTTGGTGTCACTGGGTCAATGTTTGCAACATCCGAAGACACGTACCCTAAAGGCTTCGAGTTAAGAATAGCTTCCACCTCTGGGAGGACTGTCAGCAGGACTTCTTCTGGAACTGACTGGGCTCCCACAGTAGTATAAAGGGCTGACTTTACAGATCGTACCTCTCTCTCCCACACTCCTCCAAAATGTGGGGCTGCTGGAGGATTTAAGTGAAATTGGATCCTTTGACGAGCAAGCTGTTTCTGTAAGTCAGGGGCCATTTCAGTGAAGGCCTCTCTCAGCTCTCTTTCACCCCCTTTGAAGTTTGTTCCTCTATCTGACCACAGTTCCACTGGTGTTCCCCTTCGTGCAACAAACCGCCTAAGGGCCATTAGGAAGGAATCAGTATTCATGGTACTGAGGAGGTCCAAGTGCACAGCTCTGGTAGTTAGACACTTGAAGATTATCCCCCAGCGTTTTTCTGTGCGTCTCCCAATTTTAATCAGCATTGGCCCAAAGCAGTCTACACCACATGAGTAAAAGGCAGGTTTGTGGAGACGGAGACGGGCAGAAGGCAAGTCTGCCATCTTAGGAATAGAACGCTGACACTCTGGACACCCATGCTGGTGCCGACGAATGGCTTCACGGCCACGGATGATCCAATAATAGCGCCGCATTTTGGCAAAGACCCGCTCAGGTCCTGGGTGATGCAGCTTGCAATCATAATGCTTAATCAGTAGCCGGGTGATTGGATGATGAGCGTGCAATACAATGGGGTGTAAGGTACATTATTCTATAGACTCAGCTTTCCTCAATCGACCTCCCACCCGGATTAAACCACTACATCTGTCCAGTTCAGGAGCTAAGGTAAGAAGGTTACTGTCAGAAGACACTGGTTTCCCTTTCTCCAAATGTTGATAGTCACTGGGGAAAGACTCCTGCTGTACTTGCTTGAGAATAAGGATTTCAGCTTGACGATAATCATCTGCATTTGGAAAGGAATCAGAGGTAGAGTTTACCGCAATTTCCTTGGCAGTGGCATCCAGGAGTTCTTGCCAGGTCTCATGATTCAGAGAATCAGAGATAATGAATTGGGGTGGTACTGCCGTGGCTCCGCAGAAGGCAGACTTCCTTAGTTCTGTGGGGTCATCTGTCAGGTCTGTTCTTGGCATCACTGGCCCGGTAGCTGAATTTTGGAGTAAGAAAGGAGGTCCTTGAGACCATCTGTTTTTCCCTGTAAGGACATTCAGAGGTTTGCCTCTAGTGAGGTCATCTGCAGGATTGCTAGCAGAATCCACATAGCGCCAGGAACACTTCTCTGTTAGCTCCTGGATTTCGGTGACTCTATTGCCAACAAAAACTTTGTAGTGGCAGGATTCAGAGTTCAGCCAGGTAAGGACAGTGGAAGAGTCTGTCCATAACACTGTGGTTTCAATATGCAAGGTCAGTTCCCTCTGAAGTAATCTAGCTAACCGAGCGGCCACAAGAGCTCCACAAAGTTCCAATCGAGGGATGGAATGAGAACGTTTGGGTGCCACTCGGGATCGAGCTACCATAAAAGACAGGTACACTTGGTCTCTTTTGTCAGTGGTCCTCATGTATGCCACAGCTCCATATGCCTGTTCGGAAGCATCTGAAAATATGTGGACTTCATGTATGGCACCATTCTTCTCCACCTCAGGAAGGACATAAGTCCTAGGGAGGGTGATGGTGAATGGGTGAAGTTCATTCTCCCAGACATCAGGTGGACCTCGAATTTTCAGATCCGAGTCCTTTTAAAACCTGAATGAATTAATAATAATTAATTCCCTAAAATTAAATAATCAAAGTCATTACAGTGGCTAGGACCTTGTAGATGTTCCTGAGGGTGGGAGTCTCATATACAACAGGTCGGTGCTTGTACGCTAGGGTATCAGTCTGACAGTTCCAGCTTAGGCCTAAGGTTGACTCTGGTACATCCGACTTGTCTTGAGCTAACCAAAGTTCCAAACTCTCAGCTTGAGCTTCTGTTGGTAAGTGACTCAGAACGCTGGGAACATTGCTGGCCCATTGTCGTATCTCAAATCCAGCTTTGGAAAGCATCTCTCTCAATCCATCGACCAAGTACCTGGCTGCCTCAGGGGTGCTCAGACTCTGAAGGCAGTTATCCACATAAAAACAGTTGTCCACTGAGAACCTGATGGACTCACTAGTCATGCTGTGCTCGGTCACATGGCGCTGCAGAGCATAAGTGGCACAGCATGGACTACATGTAGTACCAAATGGTAACACCGGCCATTCAAAGACTTTAGGGGGTTCATCCACTTTCAGATCACGCCAGAGGAACCGCAGTAAGGGACGATCTTCAGAAAGGAGGCGGACCTGATGGAACATCGCCTTGATGTCACCACTTACTGCAACTGGATGCTCCCTAAATTTGATGAGTACACCTAGCAATGATGCACCAAGTGTAGGGCCAGGCAACAGATACTGGTTGAGACTTTGCCCATGATATTGGTGGGAACAGTTGAAAACAACACGAGATTTCCCATTAGGACTGACAATGTGGTGTGGTATATACCAACATTCGTCAGAGTCTGTTGTCTCCTGAGTTACTTCCTGGACAGCTCCTGTCTGTATGAGCTTCTCCATCTCTGCTCTATAGGTCTCTGCTTTCACTGGATCCTTCAACAAACGTTTCTCAATACTGCGCAAATTGGGCATGACTGACTCCTTAGGGGCATGTAACTGAGGCATATCCTTCTGCCGTAGTAAGGGCGTTGTCAGTTGAAGAATGCCGTTCACTTCTGTGCGGATAGTCTTGGTTTCGAGTAAATTCAAAGCCTCCTGATCTTGTTTAGATCGAGTCACCTCTTTCTCATTCCTGTGTGGAACAGCTTCTATCTGCCAGAGTCTTTGGACATTCTTGAAAAGCTCATCTTGAGGTGGAAGGACCGATGTCAGCAGGCATTGCTGGGAGGATGCAGGCCGCCCCATGAATGATGCAGGGCCCTGGAGGGTCCATCCCAGGCGTGTGAGGACAGCAGCAGGTCCACCTGGAGAACCTAATCTGATAGGCTCGATTGGTGTAATGAGATGTGGTTGATCTGACCCAATCAGAAGAAGAGGCTGAGCATCTTTCACAGGCAGGATGGGAAGATTACGTAAGTGTCTATACTTCTTCTGTAGTTGATCCACAGGATAAGACTGTCGTGACAGAGTGAGGCGATCTGCAGTGAAGGCATGTTCAATCTTGTAAAGGATTTGAGGCTTGTGGGTTGAGGATACTTGAAAGGACATAGAGGACCCATGAAGAACTTCAATGTCTTGTCGCACAGTGTGCAAAGGGAGATCTTCAGGTGTACCTCGTATGCCCAGGGCTTTGGCCGCAGTTGGGAGCAAGATGGTTCTCTCAGAGCCGTCATCCAGAAGTGCAAATGTTTCTAAAGTACGGTCTTCATAATGAACATGCACAGGTACTACCTTGAGCATGACACGGTTCCCAACAACAGGTTTGTTCAGGTAAAATCTGTCTGGAGAGGAACTGGTAAGGCAACTTTTCTCGGCACTGACGGTATCCTCTTGGTAAGATCTGACATTTACTTTGTGCAGAGGGCGAAGATGTTTACCTTGACACAGGTTGCAGGGCCTTTTCAGGTCACACTGAGCAGCATGATGGGTCCTGGCACAGCGCCAACAGCGATTATTATCTCGAATCCAGTCTTTGACCTGATCAGTGGTAAGTTTAGCATATGCTTTGCATTGACTCAAATAATGCTCTGTACTATCACAGAAGGGACAGAACCGTTTCACCTCAACTGGCTTGGTCTGTTGAGTAGTACCCTTCTGAGGGGACAGGGAAGTTAGATTGTGAGCCTCTCCAACCCCATGAAGAATGGCTACAGTATTTTTACTTTGAACAGATCTAGAAGTCTGTCGGTCTTGAACTCCTCGTGAGGCAATCTCTACATCAAAGTCATGACACCAGGCTTCGTAGCGGAGCCAGTTTGAGAAATCATGCAGTGTAGATACAGTTCCGGATTGCCGGAACATGTGACGGCGGAACTCAGCTCGCTGTTCGGAAGGAAGTTTGCTCAAAAGGCGTGCAACATGTGACCCACAATTCAGTTCAATGTCACCTTCAGGTCCTAAAGTCTTCAACAAACCCACCAATGACTGTACCTGAAGAGCGAACTTCTGGAATGCAACAGTATCCCCACGCCTTACATCAGGGGCTTCCAGAACACTGGCAATTTTTCTCAATGCTAGTTGGTGGGGCTGACCAAACTTCTCATGGAGGGCCACCATGGTGTCAGTAAATGGGGTAGGCGAGTTAAGAAAGGCATCTGCAATCAGCTTAGCTTCATCCAACTTTAAATGGTCCACCAGTATTTGATATTTAAAGAGTTCAGTACCATCTGGAGGAAGCAGATTCTCTAAAGCAATTCGAAGTCTGGCAAACTCGCTTGGATCTGGCCTGCTGAACTTGGGGATAGTGGGGGTAGGCCCTCTATACACATACTCTGACCCTGAGGTGTGGGTTAAATGTGGTATATTGGATTCTACCTTAACTGCAGGTGCTAGACGATTCGACTGAGCTGGCATGGCTCCATGTAGGATGAACACTGTCTCCGGCTCGAAGGACCAGTTGTTGGAGAGGAAAGGAGACTGCTAGGCTCTGGTTCTAACTATCTGTCCCACGATGGCTGGAGAGGTGTCACATGGGCCGGTACATCCCAGGAGGGTGAGATAGTAGGTTCAGTTACAGCTCGGCCCCCTACATACTGCACTTCAAAGTCTTGGAGTCGGACTGGTGGATGAGTTCGGCGTTTTGGTCTGGTTGCCCCAACAATCTCCTCATTAGATTCCATGGTACCCAGAATGAACACTGTATCCGGCTCGAAGGACCAGTTGTTGGAGAGGAAAGGAGACTGCTAGGCTCTGGTTCTAACTATCAGCAGTATACACTCCTGGTGTGTCGGTCAGGACACAAAGAATGAGGAGACTGGAGCTTCTTTCCCAAGTGTATTGAATATTAGTTTTATGGTCATGAACTAACACTTTGAAACACCAACCGCCAACAAACATCCAAATAACAGGCAGGAAAATTAAGTGCGCAGCTGCCGTTTTCTCAGTAATAATACAATGAGGCAGCAGGCAGCAAACTTGTGGGGTAGGCCCTCTATACACATACTCTGACCCTGAGGTGTGGGTTAAATGTGGTATATTGGATTCTACCTTAACTGCAGGTGCTAGACGATTCGACTGAGCTGGCATGGCTCCATGTAGGATGAACACTGTCTCCGGCTCGAAGGACCAGTTGTTGGAGAGGAAAGGAGACTGCTAGGCTATGGTTCTAACTATCAGCAGTATACACTCCTGGTGTGTCGGTCAGGATACAAAGAATGAGGAGACTGGAGTTTCTTTCCCAAGTGTATTGAATATTATTTTTATGGTCATGAACTAACCCTTTGAAACACCAACCGCCAACAAACATCCAAATAATAGGCAGGAAAACTAAGTGCGTAGCTGCCGTTCTCTCAGTAATAATACAATGAGGCAGCAGGCAGTAAACTTGTACAATAATGCCTCCTACTGGATGCACCTGGAAATACGCTCTACAAACTATCAAAATAGGAGTCCCTCAATAAAAGACTTCATTTCTCCAGGAGCCTTTTATACAAAATATATACGTTTGCATTCAACAGCAGAAAGAAACTCATACAGGTTTAGAACAACAACAACATAACTTAAATTTTTGGGTGAACTATTCCTCCAAAGCAGTCTAATATAGCTGGTGTTGCTATTTGTGTCACTAATGTAAATTAAACATTAGAAAGAAAATCACTCACTGTCCTTGACCGAATCGCTTATTTGGTCATAATTGGTTATAATTAACAAATTATTTGGTCTATTTGTTGTCTATTTATTTTATACAATATAATATTTACCACATATAGTTCGTACCAACATTCTTTCATTACTGATACCTGATAATTAACATTCTTCTTGACCAGTTGGTTCATTAAAAAAATTATTTTACCATCCAACTTTTGACCTCCTTCCTTTTTTAGAGCAGCTATAGTTAAACCTGCAATTGCAACACAGTTCTAATTCTGTCAATCTTCTGCCACCTGCTCAAATCTTTATTTACAACTATGGTGAAAGACAAGACTAAGATACATTATTCTCAAGTGTCTTTTCTATTTATTTGAATGTTATAAAATTCAACATGGCATCACAATAGCTACAATATGCACAGTAATAGTACAGTTCACGTTACATGACTTACCAGTGTCCTTGGTTTATGCCAGATCTGCTCGATGTCTGTGCAGCTGTGCACCGGGGGAACAGCAGGAAGGAAGGACAACGAACACACAATTTGAGACTGTAACGTTACATTTTTACACAGTATCTTGACAGTATCTCTATAAAAGAAAACTCACACAAACTCACAATCGAAAGTTAGCTGGCAAGTCTGTCAGTCATAGTCGAACAGAACAGCTAACTTTAACGTTAGCCATCGTTCGTAATTGTTCAGTTAACATTAACGCTAACATTAGCTGCTACAATAACATTTCAACGTAACGACTTACCCTCGTAACTTAGTGTTGTTTTTGGCGGCCTGTTTTAATTTTAGTTTTAGTCTAGTCTTTGTGTGAAACTGTGCTTTTAGTTTTTATTAGTTTTAGTCACATCCATACTCTTTTTAGTCTAGTCAAGTTTTAGTCAACTAAAAGTCTGAGCATTTTAGTCTTATTTTAGTCAGAATTATCCATGACTATTTTCGTCTAGTTTTAGTCGACGAAAACTGATGACATTTTAGT
>NW_015558669.1:85358-86523 GCF_001515605.1 Sinocyclocheilus anshuiensis | reverse complement strand
GTTATAAAGGTTCGTTGACGACGATATTTAGTCATAATTTTCGTTGACGAAAGCAACACTACTTAGGTCCTGCAAGGATAAAAAGCCAAGATAACAGATCTTCTCATCTGAGATGCCTCAGCGCTAGGGGTGTGCGACATAGGCTATCGTCTGCGATAATATCCTAATTGTTGTTTTAAAGATGTGCGATTTGACATTATTGAGTAAACACCCCTACAGAGCACACGCATACATTACATGAAGTCTAGACTAGTGCGAGTGCGCATTTAGAGTGTGACATAAAATTACTTAAATTTAGATTCGATGGGTCTTAAATATTTTTGGTCACATTACTGCTAAAATATCTTCAGTCTGACGGACCTGTTTACAATAATTGGATTAAAACATGATAGTGACAAAAAATAACCTGCGATGCATCGAAACGTGAGAATGATTCTTCTAATTTTATTAGCCTACATTCAATGTAAACAGCACTTGATAATGGATAGTGTATTTCTGGTATCAAGGTCACGCTGTTGAGGCTCACTGTCTCTTTGTGAGAGACTTCAGAACAAATGAGCGTAACAACACACGAAGAAACTCAGAAGAAACACGTAACAGAGGTAAAAATTCAAAATGTTTAGTTTATTCATAACATGATATTGTTAAATAGCGTACCATGACAAGTGAGCTATTTTGCTGAATATTCTCACGACGCAAAAAAACAAAACAAAAAAACATTCAAAACGCCTACAGAGTGCACGCATTAGGTGAAATCTAGACTAGTGCGCGTGCGTATAAAATGCTTTCTTTCACTGCATAAGTCAGTCTATTAAAATACATTTTTTAGAATGATCACAAAATTCAAGAGATGGGGCAGAAAATTTATATATTTATACCACTTCATATAGTTAATCAATTTCACACGAAGAGTGCCGTTTTTCTCCAAAAAATTACCATGATTACAAATTTGATATAGATTTTTTACAACAGCTCAATAAACAAGAAGTTTATTAAGAGACTTACGTTTTAGACACCATATAGACTGTTTTTGCTCTATTTCCAATCATTCCAAAAAAATCATTCCAAACACAGCCACAGCACTGTTTTGCATCTCTGAGCAACATGTGTTTCGTTCCTGAATTAATCAACCGTTTAAATTATTCGGTTCAGTCGCAATGAATCA
>NW_015558669.1:75743-84888 GCF_001515605.1 Sinocyclocheilus anshuiensis | reverse complement strand
CCTCCTCCTTCACCACGTCCTCTTCCTCTCCCTCCTCCTCCCCCTCCTCTTCCTCCTCTCCCTCCTCTTCCTCTTCGACCTATTCCTTCATTTCTCTGTGAATCCATTGTTCCAAAGCTCAGTGAACTGATTCGGGCCCTTTTATCTATTTATTGAAGGATCTGATTGATGTGTGTTCAATTTTGACTCTTAGTGTTTCCACCTGGGTAATTGTTTGCTAATTGAGCTCAAGCTGTGCTGACTTGACTGAACAGTATTGAATGCTGGTGCCTTCTAAATGACCACATAGTGTAAGCACTGAGAAATGTAGGGATTTGTGTGTAGAGTTTTGCAGTAACAGTTCACCAAATCTGACTCATGTGTTAAAGCAGGGGAATAGTGTTTATAGTTCAGCAAAATGGGTGTGCTTTTTGAAAAATGGCGTTATGGTTTTGAAATTTTAGTTCAAAAGCCTAGTTATAGTGTTTTAGCAATCGAGAAAAACTGTAACAGCGATTTGTTGCCACCTATTGGCGGTTTTAATTTCGACATTTAGATTTTTTTTCATGTTTTAAATCATTTCAAATATCAGCATTCAACATTTTATGTTTAATATAAAAATATTGCTATAATTTGAAGCAACACCTCCCCCTTTACCTTTTGGACGCGGCTCATGTTTATAGCAGTAATCTTGTGGGGGTAATCTTGTGGGCAATCTTGTGGGGTTTTTATGAACAATATGTTCATAAAAACTACTGTTAAGTACCCAAAAGGCAGTTCATAAAGGTTGTAATGTAGGCCTAGTACATTCCTAGTGTCCAGACTGACTTACTACAGGTGAGATTTTGCCGATATCTCCCTTACTGTATGCACAGTATACAAGTATTTTCATTTAAAAAATGACTGTAATTCACCAGAAGGGGTTTTTTAATGTTCCAAAGGTTGTAGTACATTCCTAGTTACAAGCCTGGCTTACTAAAGTTGAGTTTTTGTCAATGTCTCCTTTACTGTAAATACAGTGCACAAATATATTTAGAAAAAAATACTGTAATTCACGAAAATGTTTTTTTTTTCATGTTCCAAAGGTTGTAATATATTCCTAGTTACAAGAGACGTACTACAGGTGAGATTTTGCCGATTACAAACGTTTGCAAATATTTATGAAAAATTACAGTACTTTATCAATAGTTTTACATTCTACAGTATCAGTGTTTAGAAAAAGAATACTGTAATTCACCAAAATGGGTTTTTCATGTTAAAAGGGTTGTAGTACGTTCCAAGATACCATATTGACTTACTACAGGTGACATTTTGCCAATACCTCCTTTACTGTGCGTACAGTACACAAGCATTTTATGCTACAGCCTTTGAAACATGAAAAATGGGACATGCAGTATTTGTTTTTTATCTAATTCTGTATTGCACATATATGAAGGGAGGTATTGGCAAAATATCATGTGTAGTAAGTGAGTCTTGTATCTTGGAACATACTACAACCTTTGGAACATGAAACAAAAACAATTAGTAAATTACCATATTTTTTTCTAAAAATATTTGTGTACTGTACATACAGTAAAGGAGATCTCACCTGTAGTAAGTCAGTCTGGTCACTAGGAACGTACTACAACCCTTTTAACATGAAAAACCCGTTTTGGTGAATTACAGTATTATTCTCTACAGTATTAAACTCTCACCTGCAGTAAGTTAGTCTTGTAACTAGGTACATCAACATTTGAACCATGAAAAAGCCTTTTTGGTGAATTACAGTATATTTTTTCTAAATATATTTGTGCACTGTATGCACAGTAAATGAGACATTGACAAAATCTCAACTGTAGTAAGTCAGTCTTGTAACTAGGAATGCACTACGACCTTTGGAACATTAAAAAACCCTTCTAGTGAATTACAGTAATTTTTTCATGAAAATTGTACAAAAGCCTAGGAACCAATGTTGTTGCACATGGACTGATTTACAGTGTTGCACACAGGAAGAGAGTTTGTTAAATGCTCATCTCTGCACGCTTGTTTATGCTCTTTATAATGTGTTTTATGCCTTGATGTAAGTATATCTGCATGTGTATGTTCATCTATATGTTATTAATGTCCCTCGATTGTTTGCGGTTACCATCGGCAAGTTCTGAGCGCCGTAGCGGCTGTAATTTGCCGTGAGAGAAACACACTAATTAGTATTAGCGTCGGCAGTATTATACTGCGTCACACGTGTTTACATTAGTCATTACACAACTATATCATGCCTATTTGCATTGATTAGGTTGTTATTAATGTTAAGGATGCAGACTTGATTAATCAGTGTTTATTTGTATATGTTTGATTATCATGTCAGTGTGAAAATGGTTCTCAGAATATGGTTGTAATTATATTTCTTTATTGTTCCTTTAGAGTTTATACCATTAATACAGATATCATTGCTAAAGAATAATTGGTGCAGATGACAACCCAAAGACAATTTATGTTCAATAAATGCATCTATGTGAAGAATCACTCCTCCAATCACTGATTCTTTTACCGGAATCCTGTCCATATTTGGCCGCCTCAACCCTCTGGTTGGGTCTGGCTAACATAGCATGACTCCGATACAAAAGGTGGTCCTTTGAGCCGGATTGAGAGCAAGATCGAACCAATACCTTGACCTTGATGCAAGACTAATCTACCTACCCATCTGGATGATTACGATGTTGGCTACCAACCTGCAGGTGACCCTCCTCCAAAAGCTTCCTCTCACTGTCCTAGTCAGCCCCGAAGCAGTTCGAGGAAAACATCTCACAATGGTGTCAGCTCTCACTCCAGGACGAGTAGGAGTTCCATTACTTCCGCTGGCGTCTATGTCCCACCAGAGCTCTCTAGTGTCCAGACTGCTATGTTGGAGGAGAAGATTAAACAGAGATAGTATGACAGTCTATGGCAGCAAGTAGAAGAAAACTCACTGATTGATCTGGAACACCAACAACTGCAGGCACAAGCTAAAGAAGCCCAGCGCATGCAAGAAGGAGGCTCTTGCCGTAAAGGTGGCCCTGTCAAAACACCTAGAACAACAGCACAAGCTTCAACAAGCAGAGACTGAACTTGAAGTAGCTAAGCTTGTATCCTCCATGCTCTCTATAGACTCTAGTGTGACCACTCCAGTTCCTACAGACTCTGGTTTTCCAAACACACGACAGCTTGCAGCACAGCGCAATCAGACTTGTTCACCTCAGCTCATGTCTTCCAAGCCTCAGCAACCCCCCTTCCAGTCGGCAGCTGTGACGTCATCACTGCTGCCCTGTCCTACCGAACAGCCTGATCATGATGACTCTGAGGTGTCCCAGCCATCACCTAGACCGCCACAGTGGGCCTCACCTGCTACTTACTCTGCAGGTGTGCCCTTGCCCGACACACTCCACCTAGGGCCAAATGCATTCTCATCTCCAGTCCCTGACATCGCACCATCTGCTCATACTGCCGTTCCAGTACACTATGTGTCATCAGTGTCGAACGTGGCACCACAGCCTTCAGCAGCGTTCACCATCCCGACCTCCGCTGCATACCCCATGAGCATGAGCATGCAACGTGTGACACAGCAGCCTACTAAAGCCACACTACCTACCCTTTGCTATGGGCTAAAACAGATGGCAACAGCACCAGTGATGACACTTCCTGGTCCGTCGCAGCTCCGTGTATCCAGCCACCAAGCATCGGCGACAACACTTCGTGCTCCTGGTTACGTTCAAGCAGCTTCATCTGTGCCTTTCCCCCAGCTGTCTACTCACCGCATCCGAGTCCAGAGCTCCTGTTTGCATCAGCCTATGGCATTTCACGACCGACGTTACCAGTTTTCGAGAGTGGTGCTGAGAGTGACTTTGCTTTGTTTAAGTTAGCATTGGACAATTTGTTGAGTAATCACAATTATATCAGTGAGCAGTATAAATACCATGTTCTCTTAAGCCATTTGAAACTTTCCAATGCTCATCAGCTAGCTAAAGCCTTCATGTATTTCCCCCAGCCATACACTGCTGCACTGCAGGCACTTCAAGACAAGTATGGGCAGCCAAGACAGCTCGTTCAGTTCGAGTTGGGTGCCATCCTAAGCACCCTACCTCTTAAGTTGGGTGATGCTAACGCCTTCGACTCATTTGCATTGTCAGTCCAGTCCTTAGTGGGTATGCTGAGAACTCTTGAGGGCCAGAATGGTTACGAGCTTTTGTGTGGCTCGCATGTGGACCATCTCTTGAGTAAACTGCCACCAGCCTATCGTGACAGTTTTGTTGAATACTGCTTAAGTCAGGGTATTCTCCAGATGGGTACCGACAAGACCTACCCACTTCCTGATTTCGCAGACTGGCTCTAGATCAAGTCCCAAGCGAAACGTATCTCCAGCCGAGCCGCGGCTATGTTCCAGAGTGAAACTCCAAAGGCCGCTGGTTGAGCTAGAGGAGCTTCTCATCCCAGAGAGCAGTCAAGGCCAGTTCTCATGACACGTGAGAGTGTAGCTAAGACTCCTGAGCCGACAGCCCCTAAATCCAGCTCCAAGCCATACTGTCCCCATTACCGCTCAGATTGTAGCTTGGATTAAAGATGATAAAGACTGCTGGAGATGTGGATGATTCCATGCTGTAGAGTCTTGCAACCTCAAACGTCTATGTAAAATCTGTAAAGAGCTACGTCTCACAGTTCTTCATGATTCCATCAAAGACACCACAAGAGCTGTCCTTACTGTCCCATCTCCCATCTACCCAGGTTTACTTGGACAGACCGAACCGTACACCCAGAGTCATGCTGAAGGTCGTCAAGGTCCTCCTCCACAATGGACCCCGCACAATGGAAGCAAATGCCGTTCTCGACGACGGGTCAGAAAGAACACTAGTGCTTTCCCCAGTCATGCAGCAGCTCAAGCTTACCTGTACCCCAGAGTTACTTCATTTACAGACTGTCCGACAATGTCACACAGAACTTGAAGGGTCGTCTGTTTCCTTCGAGGTCTCATCAGTCACCAAACCACCGCAGAGGTTCACTATCCCCAATGCCTTTACTGCAACCGGTCTGAGTCTGGCAGAACATAACTATCTAGCGACTGCACTTCAACAAGCTTATCGTCATCTGAGAGATCTTCCTCTTCCCCCTGTTGACAGAGTCAAACCACTACTGTTGAATACTGCTGCTAATACTGTAAAGTTGCTTCGACACAATCTGTATTGTTAAAAGCGCTATATAAATAAAGGTGACTACTTCTCATTGGTTCTGACATGCCGCACCTCTTAATGCCGATACAGCCTGTATGCCGAGGCCCAGACGGAAGTCCAGTAGCCATCAGAAAACAGCTGGGATGGTCTCTTCAAGGTCCCATGAGCCCCAAGCAGCCCTCACGTTGTTATCAGCAGTGCCTTAATATCACCACTGCTCAGCCCCATGATGATCTGATTCGGCATGTCGAACGACTCTGGCTGGTCGACACCCTCCCATACAATGAGAGAATGGTCATTAGGTCCAAGCAAGACAAAGACGCTCTCGCCATGCTCCAGAATGCAACCACCAGAGTGGACGTAGATGGCATGGCGTTCAACGTTATGCCACACCTTTGCTCCGACGCATGCCCATGACCATACTCCATGCTGAAAAGGATGCTGTTCTTCCCAGTCTTCGAAGTACTGACTGGCACGAGATCCCGAATGAGCCAAAGTCTACTGCACTGAAAACCTAAGTTGGTATCCACTGGATATGTTGCCAAGATAACCACAGAAGAAGCACACAATACTTCAGAGTTCTGGTTCATTCTGCACCATATAGTACATCACAATGGAAAGGACGGGATAGTCTATAACTGTTCCTTAATAGTTCCAATATCAGGGGCAGTCCTTGAACAGTCAGCTACTTCCTGGTCCGATACTGGGACCATCATTATTAGGTGTGCTTCTGAGTTTCCGACAACACACTGTGGCCGTGAGTGGGGACATAAAAGGTATGTTCCACCAGGTACGCTTGCTGCCCAAAGACAAGCCAGTGCTGCGGTTCCTTTGGAGGAACATGTGCAGAGACAAGGAGCCCGAGATATACAAATGGTACACCCAAGAACACCAGGATGACAAGGCCAGTCTGTTTAACATTGTTGATAATTCCTTCTATTTTGATAACTGCCTGCACAGCACTTCGAACTCTGATGAAGCTTCAAACTCTGATGTGGTTGATGGACTTCGTCAACTGTTGTCTGAGGGAGGCTTCGACATAAGACAGTGGGCCTGCAATGTACCCTCCATCATCGAACATCTTCCCGCAGAAGCCTGGTCTGCTAACAGTGAACTGTGGTTGACCAAAGTCAGCACAGACCTAAAAGAACCCACTCTAGGCCTATGGTGGGATTGTCTCAGTGTCACACTAGGCTATAATTTGCGCTCGACTGAGCCCCTAGAGCCCACCATGAGAAACATGTACAAGACGTTGGCCAGCCAGTATGACCCGCTGGGGTATATCATCCTGTTTACCACCGGGGCTAAGGTTCTCATCCAAGACCTCTGGAAACAGAATTTGGGCTGGGACAATCCGATAACACCTCTACACCTAAGAGAGAAGTGGCTAACCTGGATAAGAGAGATTCCTAATCTCCTTCAGCTGCAATTTCCTCAACCTTATGCACCAGCCTGTGCTGATCACCCTAGTGCCATCCAAGAACTCCACATCTTTTGTGACACATCAGAAAGGGCATACGGCTCAGTGGCTTATTTACACTGCAGGTGATCAAGGCCACATCCATGTCACCTTCGTTTTGGCCAGATCCAGATTGGCTCCCAGAAAATGCCTCTCCATGCCTCGTTTGGAGCTGAGTGCAGCCCTGACCGGAGTTAGCCAAAGTGATCCAGACTGAGTTGTCTCTTAACATCCATACAGTCACCCTCTGGTCCGACTCAACCACCGTGCTGAACTGGCTGACATCTGAGTCCTGTCGCTTCAAGGTATTTGTAGGGACACGTGTAGTGGAAATCCAGAACCTCACAGACGTGGCTGAATGGTGGTACATCGATTCAGCTCACAACCCTGCTGACCACATCACAAGAGGTCTGACACTGACACAACTAGCAAGTCCCCACCAGTGGAGTTCAGGACCAGACTTCCTCCTTCAACCATCTGACCAGTGGCCATCTACACCCGTCACTGAGGTAGAACCAGACATCAGTGAGTTAAGGAAAACTGCATTCATCGGCACTGTCAGAGTTTCCAGTCATTCACTTTTGGACCCCAATCATTTCCACACATGGCTAGAGCTTGTTCAGGCCACTGTCATGTCCCTACATGGGGTGGCTGTCGCAGACAGTGACTCTTCTGCAAGCTGATGATTATGTCGAAGCAGAGAAACTTATCTTGGCTCAAGCTCAACAGGACTCATTCCTACTAGAAGTTCAAGCTTTGAAGACTGGACAGCCGATTCCAGCTAACAGCCGTTAGGCATCCCTTGCACCAGAGTATGATAAGGACACAGGGCTCATCAGAGTAGGGGGACGATTACGTCGAGCAAGTGAACTCGACCTGGATGCCATCCACCCAATTGTGATAGATCCTGGTCATTCTACAACTAAGCTGTTGATCAAAGGGACAGACCGCCGACTTCTACATCCTGGTTCTGAACAAGTGTTAGCAGAATTGCGTCGCCAGTATTGGATACTTCGGAGCAGAGAAGCCATCTGTAAACACCAGTGCAAATTTCAAGACTGTCAGTTCTGGCGTGCCAAGCCTGAAGGTTTTATTGCTCAAAGGAATGCGGGCAGAGCAACTAACACTCCATTTCTCCTAAGGAAAGACACATAATGCCCATAAAAATGGACTCTTCTCTAATTAATTCATAGAAAAACCTTTCTTTGAATGAACACACATATCCCCCAGGTCATTGTGTATGATTACTACCTTCCTGTATATGGTTTTGTGTATTGTATATGTTTTATGCATGCTTATGATAGATCACTAGTTAATATAACCTCATCTATACCATGTTTGGTATCTATGAGTTCGTATTTTCATGATCTAAATGAGAGTGTATATTATTTGTTGATACCTATGCAACACATTAGTATTATAAGAATCTTGAAGATTCTTCTCTTGAACACCCAATCGAGTTTCATATGCAAAACACCATGCAATAGACAAAGAGTCGTAAAATTTCCCTCCAAAGTTACCATTCCTCATTGGCTCACTCAAATCCCTGAGGAGTGACCTCGATAGAAGATAAAGGCCTCACATCAGTGACCCGCCTTCAGGCATCCCTTGCCTCCGGCGGTTCTGTTTGATTCTGAGAAGATGAGGATTTGAGCAAGAACGCTTCTGCAACCCTTAAGTCTGCACCAGGCTGCACCTCCTGGTCAAAGGGCCTTGTCTTTACATTCACCAACAATCCTTGGATCTCAGCTGACGTCTCTCTTAGCTCTTCATCATCTTCATCTGGGAGAAAACTCTCCCGACTACCAAAGCGTCAGAATAACATCTTTTTGGAGTTTATCACCCTTCAAACCCGGAAGAAGGTGATCGCAACTCCTACACCACCGAACCTCGAAACCATCAAGACTTTCATCCGAGACTGCATCCGGATGCTCGTTCCAGGCCAAGCCAATGTAAGTATCGTACATTTAACTAAACGAAACAGAGGTTTAGTATAAGCTGTAGACCCCGTTCTAAAATAGCGCTGATGGTTTTACTCAGGTGGTTAACTGACTCTTTTCATAGCTTCATTCTCTGGTTTTTGCTGATGGTTTCATCCATCAAGTCTCATTTGCCCTTTCCCATGTATGAGTGATTGTTTGTTTGTTAGACTAGTTTGTGTTAGTGTTTAGTTAATAAAACTCTTGTGCACAAATTACATGAGTTACTGATTCTGCCTTGCAAATTAATGTCCCTTTACGATCCTTGCTACATGCTCTAATGCATTAATACTGTATGAAAATATTTTCTGTGGCCACGAAAATATCCTTTCCTAGAGTTTATATGAACTTACATTGAATGTTCGCTGGATGAACAGGTTAGTTGAGGGCAATTTAATTCTGCTACAGTTACTACTAGCAGCTGATATAAATAATTATAATTGATCATAATTAATTGTAATTATTTATATACAGTGGGTACGGAAAGTATTCAGACCCCCTTCAATTTTTCACTCTTTGTTATATTGCAGCCATTTGCTAAAATCATTTAA
>NW_015558669.1:72634-75654 GCF_001515605.1 Sinocyclocheilus anshuiensis | reverse complement strand
TAGCAAATGGCTGCAATATAACAAAGAGTGAAAAATTGAAGGGGGTCTTAATACTTTCCGTACCCACTGTACATTTCCCTTTTCAGCTAATTTGCTACATAAATGGTGGAGAACAGTGGTGATTGTTTTAAACATTATTTGTAAGCGGACTCAGTATCAGACTTGTGTGTTTGTTTCATCTCAGATTAGCAGCCCATATAAATGGTACCAGAATAAATTAATCTGTTATTGGGAAAAGAAATCCCCACTTTCAGTTTTAAATGCATAAATCTTAAGTCTGACAAAGAAATCTCAGATTAGCGGCATGAATTAATCTGCGTGGGGAAAAAATCCCACTGGCAGTGATATTAAAACTGGGCGACGAAGAAATCTCGCTGCAGTATATTTACTTTTAATAGTGATTTGAGGGATGTTCCTCATCTCCCTAAATTAAGGCCTTCTTGTACCTATCGCGTATCATTGTAGTCATTAAGGTGATGCAATTGAATAGTGAATTAATGGTGTAATTCTAGCCTAGCTAACTAGTAATTTGCCATTGTCTGTGAAGTGAATGTGCTGTTTTAATTTGTGAATTAAGTCGTATGCGACATGTCATAACTGACTGCGCTTAAATTTCCCATGCATATTTACAGCAGCGCAAGTTCTGCTCCACTTGTGGGTGTTGTAAGCTTGCATCGGTCTCTTAGCAACGTCTGACCCCGGGAGGTGCTAGCAGGCTCTTTCAGTTCAATCTGATAACAGCACACACGTCACAGACCTTTGTGTAAACAAAGAACTGCATGTAGCCAATGCTAACTGTTTAACAGCCATACTGGCACATGAGCTAAGCCCTTTACCTCAATTGCTAGCTGTTAGCATCTGACTAACACTTAGATGTGTGCGTGTAAAGTGTAACTTTCAAACCACTCCTCTCTCTCTCTTTCTCTCCCCCTCACTCCTGGTTTCACTTCCTGTTTGTGCTATCATTGGATTCAATTAGGTCGGTCCCTCCCCACATACTTTGGTTTTATTTGTGTTATTTTTATTTTTATTTTATTCTGCCTCTCTTTGATTTTATTTCATTAATTTACCTTTGTTTAGCTTGAATGTACCAATTCAGCTAAGTTGATTTTAATTAAATCTGAGATTTAATTAAATCAATTTATTTATTTTTCCTTTTAGTTTCCTACAGCTATTAGGACCTTTTCGTTTTACTTTTACCTTATTTTAGCTTGTTTGACGATATAGGATAATAGCAGTTCTAGCAGCTGTTGTATCCTTAATGAGCCGTACAGGTTATTAGTAGCCCTAATTCCGGTCTCTGCTATACCCCTCCTTACTTCTCAGCACAAGGCACCCTACCTCACTAGCTGCCCCTCACCAGCTATTCACACCTTACAGCCATTCCCCATACAGATAGCTTAACACCTCTGTACGTACTTGCATTTGCCTTCTGCCTCTCTCTCTCTGGTGTTCCCACAAGTGTGCCAGTATGTCGCAGACATTCCACAGACATCCAGCCCTGCCAGCTCACCAGGACCACCTGGAAACTCAGCAGAGCACTGTGATGGACATCCTTCAGCCCAAAGCAGCCAACGACCTGCAATGGCAGAGAAAGGAACAGCAAGACTGCGACACAAGTGGACACCCAGCCTGAACCACCAGGATCTGACCAGCACCATCTTCTCCTTGGCCCACACCCTCAAGGGCCTCAGACAGGAGGTAAATTAACTGAACCTTTAAGTCACAGAGGGAGCCATGGCGGAGCAGGCAGAACAGGCTGCTCAACGAGAGAAAGCACAGAACAGATGCAAGGAACCTTACAGAATGGTGCAACAGAAGGAAATCACCAGTCTTCAGGAGGCTCTAACAGCTGCTGGACACTGAGCGCAGCTGGAAAAAGCCACCAGACAGGACTTGGAAAGAGAACTGTTTCTCTTGTCCTACAGTCCTACAGACTGCGCATGGACTCAAGTAAAAGTCACCCTACTGCATGTCACACTGCCAGCAGTGTAAACCCCCTCACCCCTGTACACAGATACAAGGGGGGGAGCCTAAGCCTTCTGCTTGACACTTCACAAGTCAGTTTCCTGGAAACCTCTGCATCCGCAGAAGGAAAAGGATCGATTCAGACAAACTCTGAAATCACACATGGAGTGACACTCAAAGACCTCAACCGAATGGCCAGAAACATCCTTGCATTCACACCAGAACTTGCAGGAGACCATGACGTCCATGCCTACCTGCGAGACACTGGCTGCGTCCGAAACCGCCTACTCAATGAGTAGGTACTTTAGACATTGTATATCCATCAAGTTTCAAATCCGGCCTTTAAAGAGTGGCGTGATGTGTGTTTTAGCAGAGTCTTTTCTCAAAAGGTCTTGATGTCAGCAGGACCGAATTGAATTCACCTGCACAAACCTTTTAGTCACTTGCTTCTCATGAAGAGAATCCTTTTTGGATATCATCTGTACTACCATATGTCTGCACATGTCCACTCGTTCTTCCTTTTTACCACTTTACACAATTATATGGGCTGCGTCTGAAACTGACTACTCATTGAGTAGATACTTAATTTCAATAAGTCCTTACTTAACGAGTGCTAAAAGAGTAGGTACTCTACAGCCAAATCTCGTTAAGTATGAATGCGATCCAGGCATCATCCGCCATGTTGACATTATCATGTGATCTACGACGTTATAACAAGCGCAACAGATACAAGCGACAGGTTTAATTTATCTCTCTGTAAATATTTTGATGTTTATGAAATGTCCTCATTTTTGTGGTCTTGTTAAAGAAACAGCTGCCCTTTTATTGTGATTGTAGTATAACCAATACATTTTGGGTTGATACAATTTTTAATATTTTTAACCCTACTAATATGACCCACAGTTTAATCCTTAAATATATTATTATTTATTACTAAAATCCAAAATTGTTATCTCTTGAATATGTTGTTACTTTATTTTATGTGCAAAATTTTTCATCCATAAGCAAAACCGGCTTAAATCTCCTGTTTTCCTCTTTTTCTTGTTGAATTT
>NW_015558669.1:72340-72573 GCF_001515605.1 Sinocyclocheilus anshuiensis | reverse complement strand
TAACTCCACAGCCATACCTAGTACGGTTTTCCTCAGCGTTTGCAATATTTGTAATATCTGCACAAAGGAGACGTCGATCAGCTGCTAGAAGATCTAGCCTTTGGAGAAGACTGTTAATTTTACACAAGAAAAATTTAAGTATTACTACTTAGAAGTTAAGATTACCCCAGAATGCATTGCTAGCCCACCCCAACACTTATGAACAATAATAATGATAAATGCTGACCAATAAT